>NW_027507790.1:246098778-246281278 GCF_037356315.1 Lithobates pipiens
CATACAAATTGGCATAAGCTGCATATTCGAAACGTGTTTTCCTTTTAAATTGAATGTGACTTAATGTCTCCTCTCGATCCGTGTAAGAATCCATCATCTGTGTGGGCATCTGAAGCCCAGTCGGACTTTCTTTCAGGATGCGGTACAGCGGGCTACCCAGCATGCACCTCCCGATCACGTGCTCAGCAGTGCGGCGCGGATGATGCTCGTTGACTCCTGGAGCCAACAGGGGGGAGGATATGATGTACCTCGCCGCAACAAGGTAATACGGATGTGCAGTGCTTCAAGAAGCCTAAAGGTGATTCAGTTTTGGAACAGAAAATAAATCCCTAACATTGATGGCATAGCAGTAAGCAATGCCTGGGGCCAAAGTGAAAAAATAGGGTGGAACTCTGATTTAATGAGTGGTATGGATGAGCTTGAGTGGCTTGCACTTGTCCCTACTGAACACCTCTGTTATGAACTAAAGAAAAACATTTTAAGCCAGGTTTTCTAATCGAACATCAGTTCCTGACCTCACAAGTCTTTTGGCTGAACTAGCACAAATTTCCACAGATGCAATCCAAAATCTTGTGGTAAGCCTTGCAGTGAGGCAGGACTGTTAAAGTGGCCAAAAGCATGGTGATTTGTGATCAATTTAGGTACAAGCAATCACAACAAGGAATTCATCATCAAATAAAATATTGAATATATATATATATATATATATATATATATATATATATATATATACACACACACACAGTATCTCACAAAAATGAGTACACCCCTCACATTTTTGTAAATATTTTATTCTATCTTTTCATGTGACAACACTGAAGAAATGTGAAATTTGCTGTCCCCTCAGGAGTGGGGTTGAGCCGTGCTCTGTGTGTGAATGGACTCACAGAGCACAGCTTGGGAGAACGAGCCTGCTCGAGTGCCCTTATAGCAAGAGGCTTGCTATTGGGGGGTACTCGGAAGGGGAGAGGAGTCAGGACCGTCGGTGGGGGATTCAAAGAGAAGAGGATTGGGGCTGCTCTGTGCAAAACCATTACACAGAGCAGATACGTATTACATGTTTGTTGCTAAAAACTAGTGAAAGGAATAATAGTAAGCTGCCACCCAATTAGTGTATAACATCAAATAAATAAAAAATAGAATACAGGGGGCGCTGATAATAAGCCTAAAAGATCCAACCAATACAGGTTAAAAATGTGTGTGAAACCAATTGATATTCCAACCCTTAACCAAATGTATAAATATGTATAAAATTACATGAATAATAAATAGTGAATAAATAAATTAAAAATAGTGACAATTCATATATCATGTGGTATAAATGAATAAACATGTGGTAAAAAACAAAACATCCAGTGACAAGAATAAATAATCAATGAAAATTAATAATTAGACATGCAATTAACAATGCAACAAATATTAGCAATTAGCCGTGCATGTAGTGACACCACACCAATAAATACTAACGATGTTGTGCAAAATAAAGTCCATAAAATATCCACGCCACCTGAATGTCCATGAACCACTTTCAGTTTGAAGATTCACTCCACAACATATAGTGACACCCAGTGAGCCATGAAGATGCTAAACACTCACCAGATCACCATTGACCGCTTCCTTAAAAGTGGTCAATAAGCGCTTGATATCATTCCTCACATAGCCAGGAACACCCAACTTAGGCTGGTGGAACACTTCTCCTCTAATTGATTACCCGCATATAGCAAAGTAAGCACAAAGAGAGAAAGATACTCAAAGTATAGTAGGTTTATTTCATATATAGGGACTAAACCAATAAAACAAGCAACTGGCTTCTTACATAAAAATGTGCCCGATAGGCACCAATATAGTCTGCAGTTGTATAGGGAACTTGCACTGCCGTTCCGCCGTAACCGGGACCTGGTGTGAATTCCAATTTCCAGAAGTCACGTGGACGAAACTTGCATGGCAGAAGCTCCGCCTCTACACGTTTCGTCACGGTGACATCTTCAGGAAGACGTTCTAATCTTTACCCAATGTACCCATTTGATGGATTTCCCATCACTTCCTGCAATGAAATTAGGGGAAATGTCTGAAAACGGGCACATACACAAATAAAAAGATAGAGACTCCAACCTTTCATTGCTCTATACAAAACGAAAGATTTGGCTTGAGTCATGCTTTAATTATGTGTAAATGATAGATACACTTTAACCATTAATGTAGAGAGAAAAATAAGTTTTCAAAAAGTCATAAGCAAGGAAAAAAGTTAAGTATTTTTTTGGAACTCAAAGTCATGGTAATTACTGTTAAAAAAATGTGTTACAGTTTCCACAGCGGGAAATATCATTCCTACTTTAGCACTTCAGATATTCTGAGGTCATCGCAGACTTTGCAACTTCTCTGTTCTTCATTAGTTCTTGTGAAGTTAACACAACTCCCATGTACCATAGCAAGCCAAATATAGACAGTTATAGAAAGATGTCATCATGGAGAAGCAGAACTGATCAAAATAAAGTTGTTGTTTTTTTGGAAAAGGCAAATTATTCTGGTTGTCTGGTTTAGGATATCACATTAGATTTAGTAGCTATGCCGGCTTTCAAAAATTAAAAGAAAATATGTTTGGGTTTATATCTGGGCTTCTAAATAGCTATACTATTAGAAGCTATAGAAAAGCAAACCATTAGACTGCAGGTCATTTTTTTAGTCTACTATTTTGGTAGATTCTGCAGATTTAAAGCTGAACTCCAGACAAAACCTATTGTATTGCTTTTACTAATTTGCTGGAAGGCTCCAACAGAGTCGCTTGCTGGCACAGAGTCATTTGACTTTCAAAACTTGATTCAAAACTCTGCATCTGTCACTCCACAAATGAACAGTTTGGCAGTGTGTCCATTTGCAAAACCAACCGAATATTTCATTCCATTGATTACAAGTAAAATAACTGTATGAATGCCAACAATCTGCTGATTGAATAATTGAAAAATCTCCAGTTATTTAATTAGTACTGAGAAAAAAAATGTGCACTTCATTCACAACAGCAAGTGTTCATTTGGATTGTACAATTATTTATTTACTTTGTAAAGCCCTGTCAAGGCATATGTAAACCTTAACAATTGAAAGCACCCTGTTATATTTATTCAATAAGTGCACAAAAAATATATATGTGTTTGTCCTGGCATTAAGCTTGTGAGCTGATAACGTTCTGTAACCTCTGCTTGTACTGACTGCTATTGGTTATTGTTATTAGTTATAGTGTTACATGTTATCTCTGAGGACTACAGAACACCACCCTTTTCGTTGAGAAGAGGAGAGGACCATAGGGCACTGCTACCCTGAGACAGGAAGTGTGTCACTGGCAGGATCATCAGGTGGAAAAAAAAGGAAAAGAAAGCTTACAAAAAGAAAACTAAAACAGCCATCACATCTAATGCCACTATGCTGCAAAATATTAAATGTTTGCTTCTGGGTTTAGATATGCTTTAAAGCTGTACTCCTGGCACCAATTATAGAGAAACACACATGTGGTGCCACACTGCTACATCAAGGCAGATCTACAAATTGCAATCCCCAACTCTCCCCGAACTATCTGAGCTCCCATGTCCTGCATTGCGATGGGGGTCAGTGGGAGGGGACAAGGTGATCAGCACTCCTCTGTTTCTGTTGAGACTTCAGTCCATAATCCCCCTTTATTGATGGGAGAGGTAACTACTTGCTATATTCTTTGCAATGGCATCAGTCCTTTAATAGTACAGCAATGCTCTAAAGGCCAAGACTCGCTTAAGGCAGCTGAAGCCCTCCACTCTGTACCTACACCAATGACAGCTGAAGACCACGGGTGTGTGCCTACACCAATGGCAGCTGAGAATCTCCAGTGTGTGTCTACCCCAAAGTCGGCTGAAGACCTCCAGTGTGTTTTTACACCAAAGGCAGCTGATGACTTCCAGTGTTTTTCTACACCAAAGGCAACTGAATATTTCAAGGTATGTCTACACCAAAGGCAGCTGAAATCCTTCAGTGTGTGTCTAGGGCAAACACAGCTAAAGGAATCTAGTACTGTATGTGTCTACAGCATGGGTCTTCAAACTATGGCCCTCCAGTTGTTCAGGAACTACAATTCCCATCATGCCTAGTCATGTCTGTGAATGTCAGAGTTTTACAATGCCTCATGGGATGTGTCGTTTTGAAACAGCTGGAGGGCCGTAGCTTGAGGATCCCTGATCTACACAAAGGAAGCTGAAGACCTTCTGTATGTGTCTACACCAAAGGCAGCTGAAAACCTTCAGTGTGTGCCTTTACAAGGGGAGCTGAGGACCTTCAGTGTGTGTCTACATAAACTAAGCTGAAGACCATTAGTGTATGTCTACACCAAAGGCAGCTGAAGACCTTCAGTGTGTCTCTACACTAAGGAAGCTGAAGGCCTCCAGTATGTGTCTTCATCAAAGGCAGCTGAAGACATTCTGTGTGTCTACACCAAAGGCAGCTGAAAGTGGTTGTAAACCCTTACAAACCACTTTGACCTACAGGTAAGCCTAGATTAAGGCTTACCTGTAGGTGCAAGAAATATCTCCTAAACCTATACGGTTTAGGAGATATTTGCCCGAAGACAGGCACCGCTGTCTACGGCACATGCGCCATAGACAGCGGCGTGCAGGCGCACTGAGCGTGGCATCGTCGATGACGAAGATGCCGCGCGATGCCGGGCTACTCGGCTCCCGTGCGCATGCATGGGAGTGACGTCATCGCGGCTTCGCCCAATGACAGCGGCGGAGCTGCGAGACCCACCGAGAAGATGGATGTGCCGGACTACAGGGGACAGCGGTGACTTCGCTGGTTCCTGTGCCAGGTAAGTGACACATAATGGGCTACTATGCGATGCATAGTAGTCCATTATGCTTTGCCTTTGCAGGGAATGAAAGAGGAAGTAAACCCATCAGGGTTTACTTCCTCTTGAAGGCAGCTGAAGACCTACAGTTTGTGTCTACACTATAGGAAGCTGAAGACCTACAGTGTGTCTACACAAATGACAACTGAAAATCTCAAGTGAGTTTCTACACCCCTGGAGCCCAACACATGGCTCAAGGGCTATACATGGCCCTCTGCATGTGGCCTGTGAGCTATTGGCAGCAGAACGGCACCAATGTAGGGGACGGGGGGTTAAATTTCACTCCACTGACCACTGATACAGGGGTTATGCTGCTATTGTGTAGCCCTCTGGAAGTTTTTGGGGGGTGTCGCTCTTAAATCGTCCTATAATTTTCAAGTTGACTAACACTGGTCTACACCAAAGGTAGCTGCAGATCTTCAGTTTTTGCCTACACCAAAGGCAGCTGAAGACCTCCAGAGTGGGTCTATACCAAATCCAGCAAAGATGTCACCCTTTCAGTATTCTCACTTTGTACTGAAGTGTTCTAGCCTTGTACCGAACTCCATGCCTAGAGAACATGAATTATCTGGTTCCATAATCAGGGAACATATACAGAAAGATGCCTTGGGGACTGAGGATTAAAGGATTTAGAAGCAGGAATCTGGTGTTGAAACTATAATTAGCACAGTAAGATTCAAACGGAAAACTATTATTCTTAATAATTTAAAGGATTTACATTTGAAGAACTGATCATTTTCTCTGCTTTGTTAAACAGCCTTCCCCATCTTCCAATCCTCTCCTATTTCAGCAATGCAGCTAATCTCTCCTGCACAGTAGGATAGTAATTTACAATATGCATTTTCATCTGCAGGACACAACAGACACAAATCTGGCAGCACCTATCTCTTAATTAAATAGGCATGTTTACCAAATGAGAAAAGTTTATTCATCGTCATACATTGACACACATATAATGACTCTTAAATCCTGGTAGAATTATCTGTGCAGTTACTTAACCACTAATGCCAACGCTTTCCGTTTTTTTTATTTTTATTTTTTAATGCATGTGATCATGATAGGGATGTTACATTTTTGCGAGTTGAAGTATGAACACAACTTCCCTGTAATTAAAAAGCACAAATCAAAGGGGTGGATCTACTAAGGCCCCTTTCACACTGGAGCGGTTTTCAGGCGCTACAGCGCTAAAAATAGCGCCTGTGTAGCCCCTGAAAAAACCAGCCCCTTTCACTCCAGTGTGAAAGCTGGAGGGCTTTCACACTGGAGCGGTGCTAGCCGCATCTTTGGAGCGGTGAAAGGAGCGATGTATTCACCTCTCCTCAACTGCTCCTACCCATTGAAGTCAATGGGGCAAAAGTAAATTTAGTAAATTTTGTATATATATATATATATATATATATATATGTGTATATTTTTTATACCGCCAGCAAAGAGATGCTGCAGTGGCACTTAGCGGGCGGTTTTAATCCTTTTTCGGCCACTAGCAGGGGTTAAAACCGCCCGCTAGCGGCCGCAGACCGCCGCTAAAATGACGGTAAAGCGCCGCTAAAAATAGCACCGCTTTACCGCCACGCCCGCACTGCCCCAGTGTGAAAGGGGCCTAAAGGCTAAATTTACTAAATTTACTTTTGCAGGTACAGTTGCTGCAGAGCTTCGTAAATGAGACAAAGATTCACTTTGCAAAGAATACCCAATCACATGCAAGCAAAATAAAAAATAAAACTGCATTTTTTCTTGCACATGATTGGATGTTGGAAGTCGGCAAAGCTTTTCTTAATTTCCGAAGCTCTGGAGCAACTGCACTTGCAAAGTGCACAGTCTATTTGCCTTTAGTAAATGTGTGTTGCACGGTGGTGATCTTCCTTTTGAATAGCTCCCTAATGCACCAAAGCGGTGTAGCAGAACATCCTTTTTAGCATACTGCAATGCATCTGTGTGCTGTGGTGCTTTGCTTGTCAAAAATGCAACATATTCCTTAAAATATGTGATGAGATGCCTTTGCAGCCCATTCAACTTATTATGGAGTTATTATAGATATAATTTAGGATATATTTATTTTGGTTAACTTTTTTTTCTATTTTTGTTTTCTATTATTGTTTTCTATTATTTTTTCTGGACATATAGGCTATGAAAAAAAATTATATTTGTCCTATATATTCATCGTATATATTTTTGTATATTTCCTTAAAAATGCTATATTTTGGGATATATTTATTTGTATCGTTTTTTTTTTATTTTTATATATATATACACACACACACAAATTATATATATATATATATATATATATATATATATATATATATATATATATATATATATATATATATATATATATATATATATATATACATATATATATATATATATATATATATATATATATATATATATATATATATATTTATTTATTTTGCTACAGCCCCAATGAAGGCGGTTTTTCTGTTCCCCGAAACACATTGGATACCACTCCACTCTAATGTCACCATTTGTTCTTGGACTCCATTTGTTCTTGAAATCTCAAACATAAACCACTCAGTAATTGCAGAACTAAAGTACCCATTATAAAAAAAAAAAAATGAAAGGTTACTAAACAAAAGCAGCAAAATCTATTGATTTGTAATAAATGAACAGCTATTGTACAATATGGTTGCTAGGTGTTCAAAGCCAACAATTCAGATAGAAAAATCTTGCCGATGTACGTATAGCGCACAATACACTTATATAAGTAACAGTGCAATGAACAGCACCTTACAAAAAAACAAACATACACCCTAAAAAAAAACATATTTTGAAATAAAACCATGACCGTTTCCACCACCACTTGGAAAGTAGTTTATCAAAATTAAGTGATCTTCAACGGTTTGGTCTAAAACACGTACATTATTTAGAGGTGATAATAATCTCCCTGACATTATTGACAAGGGTCACCAACTCCATGACTCTCTGTCTACAATTTTCAATACACAAACCCAGCCCAGACAGGACATTTCCAATGTTGAAGTATTATAAGGCATTTATTGAAATCCTAAAATCAATAGAAACACTTACATTTTATTAGTGCCCATATGTATACTACTTGAATAAACCCCAAGAAATGCTGAATAAAACTGCCCCCTATGTCCTAACCTGGCTGATCAGGCTAGCACAGGAAGTAGTGTGACGACATAATCAGGCAATAACCAACGTGTTTTGTCATCAAGGCGACTTCATCAGCATTCTTTGTACAGACATTTCACTAGACCAGGGGTCTCCACACTTACTAAACAAAGAGCCAGTTTACTGTCTTTCAGAAATTGGGAGGCCAGGCTGTGAAAATGCTCCAGCATCAATGGGAATAAAAAATGCCTCAGGCTTGGGGATCAATGGGAGTTACACAGCACATGTGGTCAATAGCAAGAGGAATATCATTGGTATTAGTGGGAGGAATAATGCCACATTATTGGTATCAGTGGGAGGGATAGTGCCCCATCATTGGTATCAGTGGGAGGGATATTGCCCCATCATTGGTATTAGTGGAAGAAAT
Organism: Lithobates pipiens; assembly: GCF_037356315.1. Taxonomy (NCBI): domain Eukaryota; kingdom Metazoa; phylum Chordata; class Amphibia; order Anura; family Ranidae; genus Lithobates; species Lithobates pipiens. Next base: position 246,107,166 of record NW_027507790.1, read on the forward strand.
AGTGCCCCATCATTGGTATTAGTTGGAGGAATAGTGCTCCACTGTTGGTGTCAGTGAAAGGAAAAGTGTCCAATCATTCATATCAGTGGGAGGAATAGTACCTCATCTTTGGTGTCAGTGGAAAGAATGGAGCCTCATCATTGGTGTCAGTAGGAAGAGTAGAGACCCATCATTTCTGTTAGTGGGAGGAATAGTGCCTCATCATTTATAACAGTGGGTGTAATTTTGCCTTATCGTTGGTGTCAGTGGAAGGAATGGTACCTTATAACTGGTGTCAGTGGAAGGAATGGGACCTTATAATTGGTGTCAGTGGAAGGAATGGGACCTTATAATTGGTGTCAGTGGAAGGAATGGGACCTTATAATTGGTGTAAGTAGGAGGCATACTGCCTTGTATCAGTGGGAGGAATTGTGTCCCCAAGGGCCAGATAATGGCAAGCAAAGAGCCTTCACTAGGGTTATATGATGATCAATGGAGTATAGATTGTATGTATAGTCAAAACTTTTCTTTTTAGTTTTGAATAGAGAAAGAAGGGGGTTAGAACCCTTGTCTATTTTTGGCTGTATGTGTTACATTGGATAGATTTCCATTGACTTCCTGCCTTGGAAACTAATGGTGCAAGGTAGTGGTGTGATTTTTTAATTTATTTTTTTACTTTACAGAAGTATCAGAAAATGGCGCTTTATTCAATTCTATGAAGTGCAGCTCATTCAGCGGCACTCCAGTTCCGGTGACATGCGGTACAGTGAATTTCACTGCTTAAAAATGTAGCCATGCTTCTTTTTTTCTGCAATGCACCTTCATGGTGTGATAGGGCATATAGAAAACAATTGTATGCATTCTTCATAACCGTTGGATCCATGTAGAAGATGCATATCACTGTAGTAGTCACTGCTACTACATTGATAACAGCAATCTCCTAGGTCCAGTGCCCTTGCACTGAGCCTATGCTGACCTATGCAGATAAATGGACATCGTGTGACCAAGCCCTAAATCAGGGGGAATTATTCAACAAGTTACGCGTTTCATACTTCTTTCTTGTTATCTGTTAATACCAAAAGGTTGGAAAAAGCTATAAAAAAAGGCAGATAACAAATATCTGCGGCTCGGTGACAGATAGTGTGACTTTAAACAGATTCTCAGCCTGAATTGGAATAAATGTCAGTAAATGGCTGATGATTATGAGCCGCTCTCAATCCAATATACTGCAAGCTCTAAAGCACAGAAAGCTCGCCGTTCGCCTTCATACAGCGTGTCGGCGGGATACTGCGGACTAGATGTGATGTGTGGCCGTGTACAAAGTCTAATGGAAACTACTTACACTAAATCAACTACTGTGCAGGGTGACAGCTTAGCTTCACACTAAAAAGCTATCAAGTTTTATAAGAGTAACAACAATGTTATGGCAAGACGTGCAAACCTTGGAAATGACTTCAGGAGAACCAGCAGTATTACAGAAAATCATATGCTGCAAAGATAGGCAGGTAAGCAAGGTAAATTGCCTTTTTTTAACAATTAAACTAGAACTTTCTGGGATGAAAATTATATTCTGAAGCACTTAATTCTAAAGGCATCTACACTAGGGAGGGCTGGCACCGGTGGTAAAACGATGATATATTTAACGGCGCTTTACCGTCATTTTAGCTGAGTTATTTGGCCACTAGCATGGTGGATTTAACCCCCACTAGTAGCCGAAAAAGTGGCACTTTGCGGCGGGTTTTCAGCGCTGCCCCATTGTTTTCAATGGGAAGGGGCACTTCAGGACTGGTGAATACAACGCTCCTATAGCACTGAAAACATGCGGCTTGCAGGACTTTTGTGACCGTCCTGCAAGCGCACTGCTCCAGGGACTTTCACATTGGAGTGAACTGAGCGGCTCTTTCAGGGCACTTTGCAGGCACTATTTTTAGCATTATAGTCCCCAGGAATAGAAATACATGACCTTACCAGGCCATGGCTTCATTTAAAGTCCCAAAACAACCCTCCACTTTAATGCAGTTTCTTGCGATGAAGTGGCAATGATGCTGCACTGCTCCTGAATTCAGTGCAGAGTTGCCACTTGTGCAGTTTAGTCGGCGTTCTATATACTCTATGTAGTAATAATAAGTGCGATAGCCTATGTGACGCAGATACTGACACCAGTGGGGTGGATGACAAACACAGCTCCCATTGCTCCCCGTCAATAATACCAAGGTCCCTTTCCCACCCCTTCCTGCATGGCAGCTTAGGAGCTTGAAAGCATGCTTTACTTCATTTACAGACTGGTTTTACTGTTGTGGGTTTAGTAACATAATGGTAACATAATGGCACCGCCATACATCCCAACCTTTTGAGATGGGAATGAGGGGCACCTATTAGAAAAAGTATGTAGGCATAGGACACACCCTCTTTTAAAGGAGAAATATACAAAAAAAATGTATTAGTTAAACCCACAAGTGCTTTTTATTTTTATTTATCCCTACTATTTCTTTATATTGGCTTTTGAAGTTAACAAATGTGGTAATTTAGAAATTGGATGAAAGGTTTAGCACTGGGAAACACTTTTTGAAAGCTAAAAAGTGCATTTTATTTACAACTATACAGATCAGACCAAAATAAGGGATAAATGAGGGGGAGAAAGAGGGACATTGCTCCAAATCAGGGACAGTCCCTCGAAATCAGGGACAGTTGGGAGCTATGGGCACCGCTGCGTGTTTCTGTGCATGATGGTAAAATTTTGCACGTATTCCCAACACAAACAGAAAGTAGGAGCCTAGCCTAAGCTGTGTTGCTTAACTGCAGTAGAGAAAAAAAAGTGAGGTCATTGACTTGGCTGCGCTGTCTGGCAGGCCTGCTTAGACATTAGGAAACGGCTGAACAGAATTACAAATCTCTTTGGCAGGTGAAGTATTTCACACATACGTCCCTCATCTGCCTGTTTAGCTGCTTTCCTGGAGTTCACTTTAAAGACAGACTTCTTGCAACACTTACTGGCTTGACATAAGAAGTGCTGAGACCTGTCACCGAGTTGGCATGCGAGACTATAATCTTCTGACGGGAGTGTATAACATTCGTTGGCATGATGCGACGCTTGCTTTTAACCAAGCATAAAATCCCATTAATGCGACAGTGTGCACCATAAAGCAGTGAAAGGGTAGTTTGTGATCTTTTTATTGTTTATACAAAGTCTGAACAGATTAGTTGGCAGAGTAGAATGCAGAGCAACGCAGGAAACGTTTATTTAGCCCAGTCACCCCGTTTTCAACTTTTTACACTGCAAAATAACAAATAACAAACAGATCCATGTTCCTGCTTAGCAGAAACACAAGATCTCCATCTTCCCCTCTCACAGAACGGTTCTGCCTCTCCTGAGAATAATCGGCGTGTCCAGGCACACACTGCGTCCGCCGGACACGCTGATTGGCTCCTGCTGTGTCCAATTAGACCCATTGCACGGAATCAGGTACAGGAGGGCTGCAGCGTATTTGCGTTGGGCGGTTAATAACAGGTTAATGTGTTTTTTGGCCAACTAGTCCATTCATAAAAATGAAATCATACTTTAAAAAAAAAATCCTGATCACTTCCCCAGAGTAGTACAGTGTCCCTATGGTAACACTGCACTGCTCTGGTAAAAGTGCGTAAGAAAAAAATTGTAAAAATAAAAGAAAAGTGTTACAAAAGAAAAATGTAAATAAATGTATAAAAAATTATTATTATTATTTATTCTTTGTGTGTGCATACTGTCACCAGTCAGTATTCCTGATCATGGCCACAGCAGTCAATGATGTTACTATACCGCACTGGTGACAGTATGTTTAAAAAAAAAAACATTCTATGTATTTTCTACATTTTCCAAAAAATTGTGACAAAAATAAAAATTGTTAAAAAAATTAAATAAAATAAATTCTATGTATTTTCTAAATTCTCCCAAAAATTGTGACAAAAAGTACAACTTCAAAAAAACTTGCCATGCCTCCTTTTTAAATACCTTTGGGTGTCTATTGTCAAGAAAGGGGTAATTTGGGGGGGGGGGGTATTTTTACCATCCTGGCATTTTAGGGCCTAACGAAATAAGAGTTGGTACTTCAGGACTGACCAATTTTCAGATATATATCCCACAGTTTGTGGGATATATATATTTTTTTTACCAAGGAAAGCAGAATACATTTTGGCTTAAATTTATGAAGACAGATTATTCATTTTATTCATTTGAATATTTTTTTTTCTGTTCTGTATCATTTAGTTATTATTATTATTATTATTATTATTATGTCCTGTATTATTTCGTTTATATAGCACAAACATAAACAAAACCAAAAAAAAAAACCCAGTGGTGCACCAAATGAAATCTCTATCTCTCTATAAAGAAATGAGAAAAATTTAATTTGGGTACAGTTTTGCATGTCTGAGTAATTCAAAGTGTAACAGCTCTGAAATCTGAAAATTGGCCTGGGCAGGAAGAAGGTGAAAGTGTCCGATATTGAAGTGGTTAAAAAAAAAGAATTTCATAGCTATTCACCTAGTGAACGTGCAAGTATATTTGCTCTGTGCAAATGAAAAAAACAAAAACAAAAACAAAAAAAACATAAAAAACAAATGCAAATAGGCTATATCCTGAGCTGTTTCAATGTGAATAGTTTATTTTAAAGAAAAAATGTTCCATTAGCTAGTAGATGGCGATAAAAATCAGACATTTCCTATCACACTTAGTGCCATCTAGTGGCCAAATGCAGTATTTTCTGTTTAAATGTAATCTATTTTCATTAGGTTTGTTTATATTTGTTTGTTTTTGTTTTTTGCTCTATTGTCACAAGGTTTTGCAATTTTTTTTTTAAATGACTCCCCAGTGTTTGTGCCTATCGATTTATATGAGGACAGCATGACCCCCGTACCCCTGTTTACCCAGGTCCACATTTTTTTGGAGTGGTTGTACAGTACAAAGGGGTCATCACCGTCTAAAAGTCCTGATTAATCTAACTGCAAAGGATCATGGGAAATTAAAACGAAATTAAGCTATTTCCCATCTATCTGATGGAGTTAACTTGTTTTAATAGGAGGCTTCAAATGGAAATGAAAAATGAAACGGCGTTGGAGTCCCTATAAACTGAGTTTCAGTCATTTTATTATTAATATGTGATTTGGCCCTGCAACAATCCAGCTCTATTCTACTCTATTTGTAATAGAATTGGAATGAATGCGAGCAATAAAGCACCGGCGGTGCGTTTAATGAGATGCCGCTTCCAGTAAAAGCCAAATCCCATATCTCTAAATAAGCTCTTTATTCTTCGTCAAGCCGATCAATAATTGATAGTTACTTTTTTTTTAGGTGGAAATTGTACTTCATCACTGCTGTTTACCTTGCCGGATGAATGGTAATATTTATCGCGTTTTGTTTAAATGGCGTATTCTCAGACCGGCGTACAGATGTACCTTCTGTTCTCCACCGTGTGTCAGCGAGCAAATTTCTATGCAAGACGTTATAGAATCCAAAGAGGGAAGAACGAGTCCCCAACATGCTTATATTAGTATAATACAAATGTGATCTTTACTTACTGTTTGTTCTCCTCTGTGTTTGTCTCGGTTTATCTGGTCCTATATCGGGCTTGCATTTCTTTTTGTGTAATCACTCTCTCCCTTACCCCTCTCTCGTGTCTTCTAGTTTTCCAACTCCCTGTCTGTGTCCTCCATTTTTTCTTTTTCTCTCTCTCTTCTATATGGTCACTGTCTTCCTTTACCCCTTTCTTCGTGTCTCATGGTTGGCACCCTCTATTTACAGTTTCCTGCAACTACTCTCTCTTCTCTGCCTTATAACTCGCTGCCAGAGTCTTCTAGGTTCTCTTTCACGCTTTATGTGGTCACTCTCACCCTTACCCCTCTCTTGTGTCTTTGAGTTTGTACCCTCTCTATACCGTCTCCTTTCTTTCTCTATCTTCTCACGTTTTTTCTCTCTCTCCTCTGCATTCTAATTAGATATCTGAGTCCTCTAGCCTTCCTTTCTTCTATGTGGTCACTCTCTCCCCAATGCCATGTACACACGACCGGACTTTTCGACAGACTTGGTCCAGCGGACTGGAATCCGTCAAACAATTTGATCGTGTGTGGGCTCCAGCAGACTTTTTCTTCCCAAAAGTCCGCCGGACCTAGAAATAAAACTTGCTTCAAATCTTTCCGACGGACTCGAGTCCAGTTGAAAAATCCAGTCTTCTGTGTGCTAGTCCGACGGACTAAAACTGACGCTAGGGCAGGTATTGGCTACTGGCTATGAACTTCCTTATTCTACGCCATCACGTTCGAATCCGTCGGACTTTTGGAGTGATCGTGTGTGGCCAAGTCCGTTCGTTTTAAAGTCCGGCGGACCTCAGCTGCAAAGTCCGTCGAATTGTCTGCCGGACCAAGTCCATCGAAAAGTCCGGTCGTGTGTACGCAGCATTACTCCTCTCCTGCATCTTATGTCTCCTAGTTTGCACCCTCCCTATACTATTTCCTGCTTTCTATATCCTTTCTGTGTTCAGATTCTTGCCTCTCTCCTTTGCCTTGTAATGCCCTGTCTGAGTGTAGGCAGGTGCAGTCTGTAGTCCCCACTTTAATTTGGTGGTCAACCAAAGTAACAATTCAGAAGGGCAAGGAAGTCATGAGGAACTTGGTTCCTCTATGATTTCTTGTGGTCACCAGGGGAACAGCTGTCTGACTGGATGCTGGTGCGTCTTGTGACCTCTGAAGCCTTCTTGGGTGAGGGCAGAGCCTATTTAAGGTCCTGGCTCCCTGATTTGGTGTGCATTGTGCGAGTGGTTAGTGTAGGGATAGGTTCTCCTTCGGTCAGTGCATAGCGGCAGGGAGAGGTTCCAGAGCAGTAGGGAAAGTGCAGAGATTACGTTCTCCTCTCCTCTCAGGAGGCTTTTCTTTTGGATGTGGACCAGCCAAGCTGCATTCGCACTCCTTGCTGCAGAAGCTGTTGGTATCATTGTAAGATAATGTTCCTTTGTTAAAAAGGAGCTGCACCGAAAAAAAAAATATTAAAAGCCAGCAGCTACTAATATTGCAGCTGCTGACTTTTAATAAAATCATACTTACCTGTCCCAGGTTCCAGCAATGTCGGTGGCAGGTGACGAGCGATCGCTCGTCTCGCTGCTGCCACAGCCGCCATCCTCTGTCAGGGAATCGGGAAGTGAAGCATGATGGCTTCACTGCCCGGTTCCCTACTGCGCATGCGCGAGTCGCGCTGCACGTCTCTTATGGTCCCCCACTGTGTCTCTGGGAACTGTGTGTTTCCCAGAACACAACGGGGGGGGCGGGGCGTCTGCGGGGGTCTGTGGCGGTCTGGCCGGAAGTGGGTGCAGTTACCTGGATTATCCAGGTAACTGCACCCCCCTCCCCCCTGAAAGGTGCCGATTGTGGCACCGGAGGGGGGGAGGGATCAGATTAGCGGAACTTCCCCTTTAGGGTGAAGAACCACTTTAATGTTGTAAGTGGTTCCAGTTGGCTGTGCCTACCTTCCAGGCTTAATTGTGCATTGTGGGACTTTCTTAATACACTAATTCCATTCTCTGCTGCCGGTGTTCTATCGTGAAATGTCTCTCGTTGAAAAATGCCTCCGATGGGTCTGCTCATGCGCAGTACCAAACGTCACTCCAGCTGATATGTTGATCAGCTGGAGTGGCGTAAACACAGCGCATGCGTAGTGAGGCATTTTTCGACAGTAGACAGTATTCCACATAATAAAAAGAGCAGAGGGAGATGCTATGCAAACAGGGGAGAGATACACTATGCAAACAGCAGAGGGAGAACATTCTTGTCAGATTCTGCCTTGCTGTTGCTGAATGGCAGGTGTATTGCCTGTGTGTAAGGGCAGGTTGAAACACACACAAAGCCCGCCCTTCAACACACCCAGAACCCGCCCTGCAACAGCGAGGCTCAAGCTGACAAGTACGTTCTCCCTCCGCTGTTTTCATAGTGTCAGATAATGCCTCAGACAATCTGCGCATGCGCTGTGTTGACGTCACACCAGCTGATCAACATATCAGCTGGAGTGACGTTTGGTACTGCCCATGCGCAGACCCATCTGAGGTATTTTTCGTCAGGAGGTATTTCTCGATAGAACACCAGTACACCATGGTAGGTGCACCCTACCCACATGAGTCCTCGATTTTCCCCTATCCTCTCTCTCTCTCTCTTCTATGCAGTCAATCTCCGCTTATCCCTCTCCCATGTCTTGTGTCTTAGTTTGCACACTCTCTATACTGTCTCCACCATTTCTCAGCTTTTTTCCTCTTTCCTGTGCCTTCTAATTCTCTGTTCTCAATTTTCTCATATCTCCTCTCTCTCTTCTATGTGGTCACTCTCTCCCAAACTCCTCTCTTGTGTCTCCTAGTTTGCACCCTCCCTGTACTGTCTCCTTTCTTCCTACTCTTGATCTGGGTCCTCTAGTGTCTCTCTTTCTATGTGGTCACTCTCTTCTTGACCCTTCTCCTGCATCTCCTGTCTATCCTCCCACTTTCTATCTTAATTAGCTTCTCTCTCTCCTCTGCCCTCTAATGCAATGTCTTAATTCCTCACATTTCTCTTATCCTCCCTCTCTCTCTCTTCTATTCGGTCACTTTCTCCCTTACCCATTTCTTGTGTCTTCTGGTCTGCACCCTCCCTATATTGTTTCCTGCTACCTAAGATATACAATATGTAAATCTCTAAGCCAAAATTATTTTACCTTTAAGAAATGAGTGCCACAGCATCTGCTGATGTCACCAGCCAGTAGAGGGCATCAGTGGCATGATCTTCCAATTACAGCATAGCCAGAGTAGAGCCATAAACAATAAAGCTGTCACAGGGTCCCAGAGTATCCTACAGAGTGTCCCAGATTCGGGCAGGTTCTCGTACTTCCCTCCATTTACAGTGAGATGTTTGACATCTTGACACATGAAGCAATCTCTTTAATTTGATGAGCCATCTTTATTTAACAAATAAATAATTTAGATGCTCTGCCCTTGCTGATTTATCGTTTAGCAGAAATTATTGAGATGGGTTCCGGAATGTCTGAATATCAAATTATGTTAAAGTTTGAGGAGAAACATAAGCCAACAGTGATTGAACAGGCAAGGCAACCATTCAAGAGTATCCGCCAAGTTCACGAGAAGACCACAAAGACAGACTGCCATCATTTTTGACTGCTGACCTCCTACCGGAAAGATGTGCCTCCTACTTGTGTCTGTAGTAGTTATATACTGTATTAGCGTATGTTATAGCAAGATCTTTTAGCTTTATGGGTGTATGTACCAGTAGATTAATGGTTTGAATGTTCCTGATAATACTTGGCTTCCAGGTAATAAATTGTGGATTTACAGTAAAAATAGTAGAATAAAGTTTCTGAATAAACAAATCCTAAACTCCAAAAATCCTTCAGACTCTGCCATATGGTCTAATCTCAGTATCCATTAAGAAGCTTAGAGCTATCAGTGATCCTGAAGAGACTTCACAGTGATTGGGCACCAAAGTGACCAAAAACAGAGATACGTGACCGACCCAGGGGACTTTGCCCATATTTTTTGGCATTGTTCTTTGATTCAAGCTGTTCGGGATGAACTCACACAATTTATTTTTAGGTTGACAACTACTCCAGTCCCCATGAGCATTGATATTTGTATACTGGGTTTGGTTCATCCGCTGGCTCTTACGAGAGTCTTGAGAGTCCAGTTGGGACTTCTCTTCTTTTAAGCCAGGAAAGCCATCATTCTGAAATGGAAATCTCAAGTACTCCCTACACTTGACTACTGGAAGCACTTGGTTAACTTGGCCATCCATTTTTGCCCCAAGACATTTTCCAAGGTATGGGATAAAAGTCTTAACTCTCCTTCCACAAATGCTGCCTTGCAAGACACCTTCCAGACTCGGCCATGAAAGGTTTGAGCAGTAGGTGGTGCTCCCTACAGAGGAGCTCTAGTATAGTGCAAGTTATTTCTGCTCCTTGAGTAGGCTATTGTATAGTGAGAGTTTGGTCTCTTAACATACGCCAATGATTTCCTTTTTTGAGCTACTTTTGCATTCCCCCCCCCCCCCTATTTTAGACTGAGTGCATATGGCAGTGTGGATTTGTTCTGTTGTTTTTGTAATGTTCTTTTGCAATTAAGTGAGTCAGGGTATGCCCAAGTGGCTCTGTTTTGTATTTTTATGCATTTGAAATTAAATAAAAAAATAATTTGGGAACAAAAGTGACCAAAAACATTAAATTATAAATAAAGGCAAACTTTTTTGAGGCACTTAATGGAGTGGTGAGGGCTGAGAACCCACACAGGTCTTTTATTGCTCAAGAGTTAGTGGTTGAGGGGTGGTGGACAGATTTTCACAGGTTATCAAAATGTTGACAAATTTATTAATTGAACCCAACAGGCTTGTATTCTGCATTTTTTTTATAAAGACTGGGATCCCCAGGAGAGGACATTCACCCAAGTTGAGAAATCAAAGTTTAATAGGTCAAACAGAGCACCAAATGACCCCCCACTGGAAGATTTCTTTTCTATTCCTATTTTGGTGGCAACACAAGATTTGCAATCTACCTTCAATTTCATTTCTGGACATATTGGTGATCAAAACAATTATAGAGAGTGAATCTCCTTAATGGGGACACAGATAGCAATGGAGAACCTAAGTGTACAGTAACAGGTCAAAGGGACCGCCAAATAAAAAATCCTTAGGAGTCCAAAGTCGTTATTGTGCAACTGGTTAAAATAAGCAGGGCAAAAGACTTCCAAAACACTCCAAAATATTGTATATTTAAAATGAAGCTCCACTTTAACCCATGAATTGCAACCACATGTAACATACTGTATGCTTTTACATTCGCCATATCTTTTTGTAGAAAAAAAACTGCCACTGGGGATCAATGTTATTGAGTCCGGAACACCACCTCCAAACTGATTAGTCCTGTTTCCATGGGGAGGGGAGGAGCCCGGAATGGAGCTGGTTAAGATTCTATATAGCACTTTTGAATGTCATATCCTCCTTTTCAAACAGCCATTAAAAACTCCCAAAACAGATATGCGAACTAATAAAAGCGATCGGTTTAATGAACTCAGACAAAAACATTAAAATGTAAATTCGGTGGAAGCTCAGGTAACCTGGGTGCCGATTTTAATATCCCACCATTTCAGTGCGCCGCGCTTTTATTTGAAGATGAAAGCTTTCACCTTTTTCGCTGGAGAGGGGGAAACCGGCGCTCACGTCTGCTAGGCAAAACAGCCCTAGAAACTTTGTTTTATTGATTTTGCTATAACTTTGATGTTAAAATTGGATTGCTCTTGATTTTCGCAGAGCCATAGAAATGACTGCCTTAGGCTCATTAAGCAAATACCCCAAAAATCATTCTGAAACAAAACAAAATGATGGCACTTAATATTACTCTAGTTGCAAGGTAAAATCCACCTTGGGGACGGCATGCAATTGCAGTTTGGATACCTGTGTTTGACTAGAAATCAAATATTACGTATTTAGTAGGAGCTCTGAGGCGACGCCAAGGCAATAATCTTCGAGAAATATCCTGCACAAGAGAACCATTTAAACCTCAAAGTACTTTCTCTTTTATGGCCGAAAAACAATTATATCTGTAGTTAGAGCACAAAATGGCAAAGAAATTAAATGTATCTGCTATAGATGCAAACTTTATTAGATCAGATGGTTATAACCTCAGCGTGTTATTGAGCAAACTGATCAAACATCAGCGGGTCAGTGAGAGGTCTTTCACCCAGGGCTGCCAAGCTGAGGCTGTGAATTTATTTTTCAGAATTCCTATCAGGAACTTTAAAGGATCAAGGGGGTAAGGGTTTCAATATAGCAAATATCAAAGAAAGAATATTTAGTAAAATATAGTTTTATAAACAGATAGATAGATAGATAGATAGATAGATAGATAGATAGATAGATAGATAGATAGATAGATAGATAGATAGATAGATAGATAGATAGATAGATAGATAGATAGATATAGAAGCCAGCAGCTGCCTAAGCACAAGTTAAATAGAAAGGATGTGGAGGATTGTGGTCCCAGGGCACCAACAGTGGGTGTCGAGCTTTAGTAACGTCCATGCAATAAAAACCTCCATAGGTTCTTCCCAAATTGCTGTAACTTCCAAAGCTTTAACTTGTCAAATATATAACTTCTCATACATGACCCCTGAACTCTGTGAAATACTTACCTTTGACCCCTGAACTTGTGCTTTACAATACTTCCGCTTGGCCCTTCCACTTGCATGTTACTTACTCTTGACCCCTACGCTCTGTGTGTTACTTACTTTTTATCCCTGCACTCTGTGCAATACTTACTGTTGGCCCCTGTCCAGTGTGTGTTACATACTCCTGACCCCTGATCCCTTAGTATTGATCTCTGTGCTTGAAAATTACTTAATTTTGACCCCTGTGCTCTGTGCATTACTTACTGTTGGCCCCTGTCCAGTATGCGATACATACTCCTGACCCCTGATCCCTACACGTTGTGCATTACATACTTCTGACCCTTGCGCTCTGTGTATTACTTACTCCTGACCTGAGACCTGAGATAGACAGATAGATAGATAGATAGATAGATAGATAGATAGATAGATAGATAGAAAAGTCAGCAGTTTAAGCACACAATTTGCATCTGTACCTGTAAATGCAATGACATCCTCACATACAGAGCACAAATCATTGTAGTGGGAAACCATGGGAGATTGGCTCTGACATTCCAAGGGATCTTGTGGTGGGAAAGGTCTCAAACAATTGTGTGTTAATTTCTACTGGTATAGTAAACTTAATCTACCTATTTTCTGATAGGTAAGCAAAGGCACAAAATAATGCCAAGGTGAGTACATTTTATGGAGGGAGGGAGAATGTGTGCTAGAGCAGTTTTGCCTGGGGGGGGGGGTTGTACTGGCAAGAGGTAGGCATTTTTTATTAGGGAAGGAATATGTCTGTCCGCTTCACGTCACTGTGCATTGCTTAGTTTGGACCCCTGCACTCTGTGTGATACTTACACTTGATCCCTGCACTCTATACAATATTTACTATTGACCCTTGCACTCTGTGCGATACAATACTTCTCTTAGCCCCTTGCACTTGCATGTTACTTACTCTTGACCCCTGCGATCTGTGTGTAACGTATTCATGATCCCTGGGCTCTGCGCCTTACCTGATCTTGACCTCTGTGCTCTGTGTGTTACTTACTCTTGACCCCTGCACTCTGTAAGTTACTTACTTTTTATTCCTGCGCTCTGTGCAATACTTAGTCTTGACCTCTACACTTTGTACTTTGCACTCTGTACATTACAAATTTTTAATTCCTGCCCCCCCCATGGGTTACTTACTGCTAACCCTTGTGCACTGTACGTTACATACTCCTGATCCCTGCACTGTGTTTCATACTTCTGACCCTTGCACTCCTGCACTCCTGGCCCCTGTACCCTGTGCATTACATACTCCTGACTCTTGCCGTCTGTGCTTTACTTACCCCTGACCTGAAATAGATAGATAGATAGATAGATAGATAGATAGATAGATAGATAGATAGATAAATAGATAGATAGATAGAGTGGAAATGTTATACAATTTGATATAGTAATTTTGCTATGAATCATATGAGTTTCATCTATAGACTAGTGCTGGAAGCCTCAAAGTTCAGAACCACTGCTCCCTCAGTGTTAATGCCATATAAGGTTCTTTCATAAAAAAAAAAAATAATAATAATAATAATAATAATAATAATAATAATGCTCCTGGTTGTCAGAAACCTTTGGATATAGGATGCCTAGGCTTTAGCATACAAGAGGAAGCTCAACATCAGCAAACATTTTATTTGTGGCAAGAATGACCTATATTTGTACTCCAAGTAATGAGCTAATTTGGTAATGCTGACATCTGCCACCTGATGCATACTGCATGTGAATTCTAACAATAAATGTACTTTTAAAAAAAAAGGTAAAAAGTAATGCACTACTGAGAAAAATCCTGGCAGATAAAAACACATAACAGGTCAAGCATATTGAATTTTCGAATGTTTGCTCATTTCTACTTGGAATATAAACTCCTTATAAACAAATGTTTTGTTTTTTGTTTTTTCGTTTTTTCCGGGGACCACATGTTGGGAATCAGCATAGGTGATGTGACTCGGTTAGTTCAGAATGATTCTCACATCTCAGCGGTGGCAGAGCAGGCTGATATTGCACAGGAAGAATGGCACAGTTGGGTTCCAGGAGAAAGTAACAGATGGTCTGTAATTGCAGAGGCAGTATGTGACGGAGCACATTCTCAATCCTCTTGTCTCGCTCGGACAAGGCCAGATAATCTGCCAATGCTTTGAGAGAGGACAAAACGAAACAGGATTGATCTGTTCTTCTAGCCAGGAAGCACTTAGCAGCGTTTGCCTTTTTGCGGCCTCAAGCTTATTGCCAGTAGAACCAGCCTTGTTTCTCTACAACGCAGGAAAGTGATCGGAAAATGCCGCTGGGGCTTATACCTCCACTTGTGCGCTCTGGCTGATGCCTAACTGGGTAATGCGCCCATGTTTCTGTGAGCTGCACTGTGCATGTGGGTAGGTGGTGGGTACTTGGAGTCCAGATGAAAAAATAAGAATTTATTATAACAGAAGTTCAGCAATACACAACAGGCCCAGTGGGAACACAAACCTGACCGGGAGCACTCACAGGATGTAACAGCAACCTGCCAGTAGATTTCCTGTCCCTGCACTTTCCCTACTCCTCCCAAAACTTTCTCTGATGCTAAACCCCTTCCCTAACAGACAGGTGACCTGTACCTACACTAGCCATTCGCAAAATGAGCACCAAACCTGGGAGCCAGGGTCCTCAATAGACTCTGCCTGACCCAAGATGGCCACCAAGGTCACATGGGGTGCCAGCGTCCAATCAGATGCTTTCTTCCTGTGACCAAGGGTAAATATAGTGGAACTAGTTTCCTCTCAACTTCCTTCTCTGCCTGCAATGCTACTGCAGACTAGCGCCACCTGCAGTGGAGAAAATAGACTGCACCTGCCTATACAATTAACTAACCATTCACTAGAAGGGGGCAGATTCTGCCATTGCACCAATGTTTGCCTCAAGAATAATTATAATACCTATGGTTGGTTTTCCCTTTAGTAGTCCTGCATAAGAAGACTACCAGTTTGTTGTATCCTTTGTTCTGAGGGCCATATCATACTAATAATCCCTCTACTATACAGCCAGAGAAACATGTAAATGAGCAGATCTCTGCTTGGTTACATGCTATGGAGGGTAGGGGGAGACACTGGAGTCTTTTCGATGCCCAGATGAGCATGAGCATGAGCATTTGTTACCCATTGTGATAGTAATAAAGTTAAATAAAATAAATACATTTTAAAAAAATATATATAATAAAATGTATTAAAAAAAATGTGCAGTATCGCCGCGATTGTCGGAGTGAGAGCAATAATTCTAGGACCAGAGTTCAGAGTTAACTCTAAACTGATGAGCTGTAACGGTTTTTAAATCATCGCGTATTGGGAGTTTTTAGTAGTTTTTCGTGATATCACAGACACACGCAATTTTAAAAATGGACATGTTTGGTATCTATGTACTTGTCACAACCTCATCTTTTGTATTCTACCAAAACAAAAATGGGTATTATGTTGTGTGGGTTTGCGCTAAAATTCAGTTTATTATATTTCTTTCCTGAAAATATCCATTCAATAAACAGTTGCGCAAATATCACGCCAAAAAAAAAAATTGCAATAACTATCTTTTTATTCTACAGGGCCTCTATTTTTCTGGAAAATATATTATGTTCTGTGGGTTTGAAGATATTTTTTTTTACATACGTGCAAAAAAATGAAAAACATTGCTCTAGTGCCAAAGAGATTAAAAGCCTTTTACATAAGAATGTGGTAAATTTTAACAAGGTAGGTGATCAGGTCTTTTCCTCAACCCTCCCCAATTACTCAGCTTAGGAATGGAAGGTAGAATTCAAGAAAACATAAGCAAAGTCATTTTGTACACCCGTACTAATGCCAATTCAAACAATTGCCGATTAACGTACCATATTCTATGTGGTGTACACACGTACTAGGGCATATTCAAACAATTGCCGATTAACGTAGCATATTGTATGTGGTGTACACCCGTAGTAAGGCTAATTCAAACAATTGCCGATTAACATAGCATATTGTATGTGGTGTACACACGTAGTAAGGCCAATTCAAACAACTGTCGATTAACGTAGCATATTGTATGTGGTGTACACACATACTAAGGCCAATTCAAACAATTTCCGATTAGCGTAGCATGTTGTATGTGGTGTACACACGTACTAAGGCCAATTCAAACAATTGCCGATTAACGTAGCATATTGTATGTGGTGTACACACATACTAAGGCCAATTCAAACAATTGCTGATTAACGTAGCATATTGTATATGGTGTACACACGTACTAAGGCCAATTCAAACAATTGCTGATTAACGTAGCATATTGTATGTGGTGTACACCCATACTAAGGCCAATTCAAACAATTGCTGATTAACGTACCATATTGTATGTGGTGTACCCATGTACTAAGGCCAATTCAAACAATTGCCAATAAACGTACCACATGGTATGTGGTGTACACCCGCACTAAAGCCAATTCAAACAATTGCCGATTAACGTACCATATTCTATGTGGTGTACACACGTACTAGGGCATATTCAAACAATTGCCGATTAACGTAGCATATTGTATGTGGTGTACACCCGTAGTAAGGCTAATTCAAACAATTGCCGATTAACATAGCATATTGTATGTGGTGTACACACGTAGTAAGGCCAATTCAAACAACTGTCGATTAACGTAGCATATTGTATGTGGTGTACACACATACTAAGGCCAATTCAAACAATTGCCGATTAACGTAGCATATTGTATATGGTGTACACACGTACTAAGGCCAATTCAAACAATTGCTGATTAATGTAGCATATTGTATGTGGTGTACACCCATACTAAGGCCAATTCAAACAATTGCCAATAAACGTACCACATGGTATGTGGTGTACACACGTACTAAGGCCAATTCAAACAATTGCCGATTAACGTACCATATCGTATGTGATATACACACGTACAAAGGCCAATTCAAACAATTGCCGATTAACGTACCGTGGTATGTGGTGTGCGGGATGAAACTAGTTTCTGGAGGAAACTTACACAACCACAGAGGGAAAGGTCAAGGTCCAAGAACATAGTGCCCTGACTAATATTTGAAGCAGGGGCTCTAGTGCTGCAAGGTAGAGGCGCTAGCCTCCAAGACACTGTCGACCCCCTCGCCTGTCCTTGTAAAAAAAAAAAAGCATAGACTTATACTA
Organism: Lithobates pipiens; assembly: GCF_037356315.1. NCBI lineage: Eukaryota > Metazoa > Chordata > Amphibia > Anura > Ranidae > Lithobates > Lithobates pipiens. The sequence goes on from NW_027507790.1 coordinate 246,124,475, forward strand.
ACCCCTGTTTTGTGCATCACTAAGTGAGACACCCCTGTTCTACCGGAAGAATTCCTGGCAAATTAAGAGCAAGCTAAATTTTGCAAGAAGACCCTCCAGACCATTGCAAATGCACCTTCTCATAGGATCTCTCTTGCTCTGCATTCCTCAGGACCTAGCTAGAAGTGTGATGTCATCCTCGTGCGTTGCAGATGTTATCAGGGGCTGTTTAACAAAATGTAATTTTTTTCAAAAATGTTTTAAAGTGGTTCTTTTGGGGTGTAGAAGTCATTCTTCTGCCAAGTGCATCTAGTTTTCCTTTCTTCTCCTTGAGCACTGTGGCGTGAACAGCCACACAATAACGCCTTCGAAACGAAAGCTTTTAAAAGGCCAATTTTCGCCTCTCCATCCTCCAGACGCCACTCGCGTTCGAGTTTAGGTTTAAAATGATGAGTGATTTTTGAGTGATTGATTAGGGTCAAAATAAGTGTCAGTGGTAGAGGAATAATGGGTCAGTCACTTCATTTCAACCTCTTATTCAAATTCTGCTATGGCTGACTGCCTTCCTATTTATGATAAATGTCAAGTGGATGTAGTGGGGCCTACAGAATCTGCCCGTCTCTCATGGGCCATGCTTCTTCTCCCTCAGCAATGTACTCAGCTGAATGCTGCATTATGCTTGTAAAACTCAGCAGCATTTTCACCACTTTTATCAGCGCCAAAACATTTACAGGGCCCTATTAAATTTGTAGTTTTTTTCCGCACAGAGGGATCAGCTGTTGTCAACAGGAATTCTATTAGGACGAAGTATTTTACAAACTGTGTATCTTTCTTTAATTCATTTTAATGAAGAATAAAACCCAATTGCAAGCAGATATTTAAAAAATATACCATTTAATCATGTCATGCATTCATATACACTATATTACCAAAAGTATTGGGACGCTTGCCTTTACACGCACATGAACTTTTATGACATCCCAGTCTTAAGCCTCGTACACACGATTGGATTTTCCACAGATAAAGCCTCTTTTGTCTGAAGGACATTGGCCAAAAACTTGTCTACCATACAAACAACACACCATTGTCTGCCAACAAACCCGAACATAGTAACGTACTAGATGTACTATGAGCCAATAAAGAGGAAGTTCAATTGTCAGGCGACACCCTTTGGGTTCCTTCTGCTAATTTCGTGCTAGTAGAAGTTTGGTGAGTGTTGGTTTGCGCTTTTCATTTTGCACTTTTCAGTTTGCACTTTTCATTTCGGGCTTTCCAGTTTGTTTCTGAACGGCCGCTCGTCAACCAGACATGTTGGAATCGGACGTGTTATTCATTATTGCGCCTGGAGTTATTGTTTTGACCTGCGCCGTAGACAGCGGTACCTGTCTTTTTGTAAATATCTCCTAAACCGTATAGGTTTAGGAGATATTTTTTGGACCTACAGGTAAGCCTTAATCTAGGCTTACCTGTAGGTCAAAGTGGTTTGTAAGGGTTTTTAACCACTTTAACTGAACAAGCTCAAGTTAAAAGCTGATTGGTTACTATGCACACCTGCACCAGATTCTATGTGCACCAGTTTTAGTAAATCTCCCACAAGGTTTCTTTTTCAAAAACACATCTGCAAGGTACCTCTTGCGCCCACAAAACCAGCAGCTGTAGTAGGGGACATTCAGAATGTTGCAAAAGTCAAGGATGAAGTGAGCTAACAGTACATCCCACAATGTCATTTACACCCTACGGGGAGCACTCCGCATCAGATTATATTATGTACTGAGGGCACCCAGGGAGGAAGGTGCATAGTCCACTGCTTTTGGTTTCTTGGGCCCCCCATTAGCTGCTGGTGCATGAAAAACACAACGTGAGCATTTCCTATACATCTTAAAGGCTAAGTTCAAAAAGTTGAACTTACTCCAAATATCCTGACCACCCTTCCAGACCCCGTTGCACACAGAAGGCGTGAGGCCAATGCTGCTGGTATAGCAGTCCATATACTATACACTGGAATACACAGCCATGGAGTGAGTATCCACCATAATGCTCACAATGGCAAGCGCTTCTTGGGCAGCACAGCCATGTGACCGTGTTGACCAAAGAGAAGCACTTCTTTCTTCTGGGAAACCTTATCAGAAGAAGAAGCCTCAGATGCTCTTCTCCTTGGTCACCTGGCTGAGCTGATCGAAGAGCACTTGCCATTGTGAGTATTATAATGGATACTCACTCCGAAGCTGTGTATTGCGGTGTACAGTGTACTGTACACCTACACCGCAGGGACGTGCAGTGAGTTCAGTGGCTAGTATCATAGTCAGATACACACAGGTTACATACACTGTGAGCGAGAGCAAAAATTCTAGCATAAGACCTCCTCTGTCAAAAATTAAAGCGTCGCATATGGAGATTTTTAAGTACTGAAGTTTGGCGCCATTCCTCAAGCGTGCACAGTTTTAAAGTGTGACATGTTAGGTAGCTATTTACTTGGCATAACATCATCTTTCATATATAAGTATACAAAAAAAATGGGCTAACCTCAGTGTTTTTTGTTTTTTTTTTCGTTTTTTTATTCACAAAACTGTTTCTTACCAAAAAAAAAAACGCATTTGAAATATTTCAAGCAGTAGTATAAAAATAAACAGTCAAAACACTGGATCATTAAAATACTAAAACAGCACTAGCTTTAGCTCTGTTTTAGTAGTATAATGATCCACTGTTTTGACTGTTTATTTTTATGCTACTGTTTGGTATTTTCCTGCTCTTTTTAACAGCTGCTTAGTACCTTTTACATATTGTGATAATTATATTTTTAAGGATTTTATTTATTTCTGCTTATAGATTTATGGGATTGATCTGGCGCTGAGTCGGTGCTCTCTAGGCCTTCTTGTACACCTCTTTTTTAGGCATTTGAAAAATTGCTGTGCAAATACAGTGTAACACGAAACGTTGCAATGACCACCATTTTATTCCCTAAGGTGGCTGCTAAAAAAATATATATGATGTTTGGGAGTTCCGAGTAATTTTCTAGTAAAAAACATGATGATTTTTACATGTAGGAGAGAAGTGTCAGAATTGGCCTGGGTGGCAAGGGGTTAATTACCATAAGTAATTTACTATATTTTCAAAAACTGTACTCAAGCAGGTGGCTTAACAGACAAATTACTGAAGTTTGAAGTTATAACTTCCAACCAGTAATTTCACAGTGAATAGATAAATAATACATTATTATGTTATAACACATAACATAATATTATATAATTTAGCTTGATTATAACACTACCTTTTCAGCAGCTGCAGATTCTCATTCTCCCTCTTAACTGTTTGAGAAAAACTTGGGATTGTGGGTAAATCGTATACCTTTCCTTGTAGTTTGGAGGGCTGGGCTGGAAGGGAGCATGTGTCTTTTAGACACATGCCCCCTTCTATGACACTGCAGTGAGAGGACAAGCTCCACTGCAGCATTTTTATTGGACAGCTGGGGCCAATGGTACTTTACTATTGGTCCAAGGCTCCAAGCTGTCCATTGAGCTCAGTGCCTCTGACAAGAAAACAGAGGCACTGTGACCTCATCCTCTCAGTCTGCTGTAAACAGAGTGCGCCAGCTTTTATTTAAACTGGCCACTCTGTATGTAGCTTCTGACAAGCTGCACAAGGAACCATAACCAGGTCCTAGGAGCCCCAGATTTTGACCAGTGGTGGGGTAGGACTTCAGCTACTGGTCATTATTTTTTGTTTGTTGTTTGTTGTTATTTTTTATGTTCATGGCTCTGCCTCCCCTGACTGCACGTTCCTGCTACACCAGCAGCACGGGACACCACACCTGTCATATCTGGAAGGGAGGCCAGGATACTTGGAGTTAGTTCATTTTTTTGTGAAAAAGTGGACTTACCCTTTAATTGAGGAAACCACACATAACAAATTTTATTGGTATTAGGTTAGTGCATTGCAAATAATATAATATAGTTTTTATAAGACTTACCCTGGAGTTCACCACTTCTAAGGAGACATTCTGAGGCATGGCACTTGGCACTAAAGAAGAAAAGATGGAAACTTAGTTTCATCACCTCCTTTACTATAAGAATATGTTGTATTTGCCAATCATCTTGTAAATCAATCAGCAATGGATCAATGTGTAAATTCATATATATTCATTTATACTTTGCATTTCAATGATTTTGAGCCTATTCCTACCGTGTTTCTCCGAATATAAAACCTACCCTGAAAATAAGACCTACTGTGATTTTCCAGGATGGTTGCAATATAAGCTCTACCCCAAAGATAATCCCTAATTTAGGCTCGGTTCATACTGGGGTGACTTGTCAGGAGGCTCAAGTTGCTCCGACTTAGAAAAAGGCTCCTACACTACTTGGGGGCGACTTTGGAGCAGCGTGCATAGACTTCTATTACAGCGATGAAGCCGCTCTGTGCGGGGGGCTTCAGAGTCGGGCGACTTTGAAGCCGCCCCAGTGTGAGCCAAGTTAAAGTGGTTGTACAATCCTATAATCCAATCCACAATCCAATGACAATCTTGATGCATCAGGGACAAGCTGTGTGGAACCATTAATTCTAGTAAATTGACCATCAATATTCCCATGGATCGTCCAACATAATAATTGGGAGATATGGAACATGCAGCTCATGTCAATGGCCTCTGGTCATGGCAGCAGGAAGTGAAAGGAAAGCCGTGCAGAAGATCTGAGAAGCCATCACTCGATTCAAAACCAAGAAGGAGTTCAGCTTTAAGATTCTGTTTTTAAACAATATTTTATGTCAACCTTATAATGGACAGAAACGATGCAGAAAGAAAAGAATGTGTATTGCTTGCTGAAAACATAAAATCTGACAGGTCTGTAATTAAACCTGACTTCAACTTTGATCTTTTACTGACAGCCCGCTAAGCAATCACAAAGCAAGCTTTGTGCCGTGACGCTTGTCAGTTTTGCGCGCACGCACCTCCGTGTGAAACCAAAACCGCCTGAAAGAGTTTCTTTAAGAAAATCCATTCAGCTTGCAGTGGGGAATAAAGCTGCATGTGTCAATGTATAGAAAAGGCCGTGAAAGAAGTTTTGTTTTTTTCTCTCTGCTGAATGAAAGAATGACTTGAAATAGACCATTGTTTTAGCTGTTTCTTTTATTCATATTTGAGCTGTTGCTGTACACTCATCTCCATAGAACTCTTCATGTAATATTTTTTCAGACGAGAGCCTGTTTTTTTTTTTTTTTTTTTTTTATAGCTGAACTCCAGGCAAATAGCTAAATACGAAGCTGAAACAGAGATGAGCGGATTGGTTTCTGAAAGCAAGAACTTGGTTTGCTCTGGGCTGAGTATGCTGGCTTTATGCCCAGCGCACAACATGACTACCAGTAAGTTAGATGTACAGCAGAATAATCTGGTGTCAGAACTGCAAAATGTATATGTAACCCATAGGGGATGGAAGGTACGGGAGGAGAAAGAAAGAAAGAAAGAAAGAAAGAAAGAAAGAAAGAAAGAAAGAAAGAAAGAAAGAAAGAAAGAAAGAAAGAAAGAAAGAAAGAAAGAAAGAAAGAAAGAAAGAAAGAAAGAAAGAAAGAAAGAAAGAAAGAAAGAAAGAAAAAGAAGGAAAGGAGGAGAGGACAATAAAAGTTAGTAAGGGTAAATGGAAAGGTGAGAAAAGAAAAGGTAAGAAAGGGAGAAAATGGACTGAAAGTAATGATAAAAGGAAGAAAAAAAGTAAAGGAAAGGAATGGAAAAATGAAATCAAAAAATTTAAAAGGAAGAGAAATGAATAGGTAAAGGAGTGGAAAGAAAAAAAAAAAAGAAAAGGAGAAAAGGAAATGGAAAAGGAAAGGAAAGGAGAAGGAAAGGAAAAAGGAAAGGAAAAAGAAAGGGGGAAGGAAAGCAAAAGGGAAAGGAAAAAGAGAGGGAGAAGGAAAGGAAAAAGAAAAGGAGAAAGAAATGAAAAAGGAAAAGATAAAGAAAGTGAGAAGAAAAGGAAATGGGAAAGGAAAAAGAAAGGGAGAAGGAAAGGAAAAAGAAAGGGAGGAGGAAAGGATAGGAAAAAGAAAGGAGAAGGAAAGGAAAAGGGAAGGAAAAAAGAAAGGGAGAAGGAAAGGAAAAAGGAAAGGAGAAAGAAATGAAAAGGGAAAGGAAAAGGAAAGGGAGAAAGAAAGGAAAAAGAAAGGGAGAAGGAAAGAAAGAGGGAAAGGAAAAAGAAAGGGAGAAGGAAAGGAAAAAGAAAGGGAGGAGGAAAGGAAAGGAAAAAGAAATGAGAAGGAAAGGAAAAGGGAAGGGAAAAAGAAAGGGAGAAGGAAAGGAAAAAGGAAAGGAAAAAGAAAGGGAGAAGGAAAGAAAGAGGGAAAGGAAAAATAAAAGGGAGAAGGAAAGGAAAGGAAACAGGAAAGGAAAAAGAAAGGAGAAGAGAGGATAGTAAAAGCAAAATAAGGTCAAAGGAAAGGACAATAAAGAGAAAAGAACATGGATAAAAAGGAGGAAAAGGACTGAAAGGAACAAGAAAAAAAAAAAAGGTAAACAAGAAAAGGATTGGAAAAAAAAGAAGAGAGGAAATGTAAATCGAAGGAAAATGAAAAGGCAAAGGTAAAAAAAGGAAAGGAAAGGGAAAGAGAAAGGGAAAAAGAAAGAGAAACATAAAAGAGAAAACAAAAGGGAAAAGGGAATAAGGGAAAGCAAAGGAAAGAAACAGGGAATAGGTAAAGGAAAGTAGGTTCAAAGGAAAGGTGGGAAAAAGGAAAGGTAGAAAAGGGAGAAAATGTAATGAAAACAATAAGAAAATTAAGACAAAAAAAAAAAGTAAACAAGGAAAACAATGGAAAAAAGAAAGCAGAGAAAATGTAATAGAAAGGAAAAGGAGAAGGTAATGGAGTGGGAAAAAAAAGCAAATGGAAAAGGAAAATAAAAATAAAAAAAAATAAAGGAAAGGACAGCAAAAGGAAAGTAAAGGCAAAGGAAAGGCGAGAAAAGGAAAGATGGAAAGGGAGAAAATTGACTGAAAGCAATGAGAAAAGGAAGAACAAAAAAAACAAGTAAACAAGGAAAGGAATGGATAAAGGAAAACAGAGAAAATGTGAAAGAAAGGAAAATGAATAGGTAAAGGAGTGGAAAAGAAAAAGGAAAAATGAAAGGAAAGGGGGAAAGGCAAAAGGGAAAGTTAAGTAAAGCAAAGGAAAGGAACAGGGAAAAGAAAAGGGAAAGGAAAGAAAAGGGAAAGGAAAATAAATGAAACCCTCAGTAAATCAATAAGTACCCAAAAGAAAACCAGATTCACATCCTGATGAGATAACTCCTCTGAATGAATATGGAATTTCACATCAGTTATGAAAAATGTATGTTCAGTAAATATTCTTGGCTTTGATAATGTTAGAGATCAAAGCCCAGCATTCGGAATGACACCTGTCTTGCACTATAGAAAACATTTCACATTGCGAGAATCACAGTGTTCACACAGTATCTGCTATGTGCTAATGAGATTGTGTAAAAAATTACACATTCTCAGGAATGTGTTTTCATGAATGCCATAAAGTGTCATGTAGCTATAGTATACATTTTATGTAGAAAATAAAAAAATGCACATTAGACTATTCACTGCCTTTGCGTGACAAAGAGTACTGAAATAAAGACTAGAAGTACATCACTAGCTTGCAATGAAATTAGTGTGGGTGCTACCATTGACTCTGCAGGCAAACCCAAGTGCACAGTTGTTTGCTTGCACCATTGTGTGCTGGCACGGCTAGGATGTCATTTTCAGTTGGCACAATCTAATAAGGATCAAAATCTTTAAAACCAGTTCCTTCCCACTGATCACAGTCACCATACACCAATCAGCCATAACATTATGACCACTGACAGGTGAAGTGCATACCATTGATTATCTCATTATGTCACCAGAAAGTGGATGAGATATATTAGGCAACAAGTGAATATGTTGGTTGTTCTTGAAGTTGATGAGTTGAAAGCAAAAAAATGGCAGACATAAAGATTTGAACGACTTTGTCTAAGCAATCCCAAAACTGCAGCCCTTGTGGGATGTTCCTGGTCGGCAGTGACCAGGACTTACCAAAATCGCTCCAAGGTAGTAATGCTGGCAAATCGGCTACATGGTCATGGGCGGCCTAACTTCATTGAGGCACGTGGAGAGCGAATGCCCTGCTAGACAAATTGGAGTTGCTGGCATCTCCTGAATCAATTGTGTGACTGAGGATTCATGGTGTTTGATATATTTTTGCCTTTTTTTAATGTAAAAAACAAATGTCTTCTTCCAACCTAAATATGTGACTAGGGCAAATCACAAGTTACTGTTACTATTACTGTTAACATTAATTTTAATAGGCAATACAATGAACCACTCTTACCATCTGATAAGGTCATGATTGCATGTTCTTCTGTTGACACTCCGGGGCCATAACGATTGTAGGCCAAAACTCTTATACTGTATTCCATAAACTTCCGAAGGCCTTCAAGTCTGTAAGAAAGTCCATCAACTTCGATGTTCTGGGAAAAGAGAAAAGAAGGGCAGTTATTGCATAATGTCCTATGTTAACTGTTGACAACTTATAAACTGCTTTTCACTATAGACCAAAGGGAGCACTAAGTAGGCATTGCCAGCTAAGGTTAGTTCCAAAGGCATCTATAAATGTGTACCCCATCTATCGCTACATCGATATGACCTGCAAAACAAAAGACAAAAACTGCTCTGTCCTACATCGACCATCCCTTTTCTAAAACCATTTTCTGTGTACAGAACATGAGAATAAGGATTTTAAAGACTGATTTTACCCAAAGCAGCCAAAGGAAAAGATGGACAATTAGACCCATGGGTATATAGGCTAAAGTGTATGTTACCCCAACATTTCATATTTCTGATATGTGCCCATTGTACCACGTACTCTTGTTAAAAATTCTCCTGTTCTCTTTGTATTGCTTCCTTTGTGTGAAATATCTGGTGATTTCTCCAGTCCCCCTGCTCTCCTATTTCAAACTGACCACACTAGGCATAGAAGCACATCCATCCCAGCATGGTCAGTTTTCTGGCTGTGCTCTGAGCACAGTCTGCCGTCCTTCAATGGCCAAGGCTTGTGTTGATATGTCCCTCTGCATAGCCATTCACTGGGAATATTAGTGTACTGCTGTTTCTCTACCAGTGATAAGTCACGAAAACAGGAAGTAAGGGAAAATCTCTTTATTTGGGACAGGGAAAACAACCATTTTTCTGTACAGTGATAAAGACTGTAGGGTTATAACCCCTGAAGGGTTAAATTGCTGTCTGTATTTTCTTGTCCCAAGGCACATGTTCCCTCATTTTCCTGGTGTCACTGGTTTGCCTGCATGGTCAAAGCACAGGTTCACCCCTTGAAGCTAGCACCTTCTAGCCCTTTAAGGGGTTTAGGATGCCAGGAGGCGGGGCAGGTTTATGATTATGTGACCACCGTGATTGGCTGTTAAAGCGGTCACATGATTGGAAAGCTCCTTTTTGAGGAGCTTTCTGTTAGCCACTGATAACTGTGACAGAGCACACAGCAGAATTTGCACGAATGCATGCAAATACAGTATGTGGCCCCTCGGCGCCAAGGCCCACCCGTCGACCAAGGCATATTTGCACGCAGCCAGTGCCAAGGGGTTAAAGATGCTCATTTTGTCAATGCTACCTAAAGTGTAGGAAGGGAGATTAAAAATTGTTGACTCCATTGGTTACACCTTTCTAGCAAACAATGGGTGGCCAAATAAACAGTAAAAATGAGTTCAATGTTTCCTATATGGCTGTGCAGACTATATTGGTGCTAGATAATTCTATCACATTGCTAAGCAAAACGTAAAAAATCAATCTCACTGCAAAAAAAAGATTATATAAGAAATCTTTGGTCTTTAACTCATTAGAGTATTCAGGTGTGGTGCCCCTGAGGTCACGGCTTTCAGAAGTAATTGTAATGTGCGATAAGTCATATTCTGTCTATGGTAATAGTGACAATGATCTGGGCTGGTGTTGGGACTGTCGCTGATCCCTCGTGGGTGATCACTGCATAGTAAGACTCAATATTTAATGACATAACGGATCATTTTGGTTTCAGGATTATTAAATTCATTTACGCTTCACAGCAATTATGAGATCGCCAGCCCTAATAGGACCCGCGACTTTCCACACTTTCATCTCTCTCTTGACTCCGACTTGATATTAAACGACTTTGATTTATGACTGTGCAGATGAAAGTTAAGATACTTTAGGATGGCTTAAGCAGAATATCAATGAGACTTTTTAAACTAAAAGAAGAAAAGGCTCTCTGATTCACATTATATATTAGTCCTAAAGCTGATGTCTCAGATATCTAGGTTTGGCATACAAGGGGCACGATTCTGACCTTACACAGGGGAAAAAAAAAATATTTGACTGCAACAGTAATTGGGCATCTCTAGTTAAAATGTTTTAGTTTTGGATAGAATAGGAAAGGTCAGATCTGCTGTCAGGTTTTTAATGTCGCCTGTACCCCCGTTGCGTAAATTCACCCTCTTTATTTGTTCTGGTGACTATTGTCACGGTAAAGAAAGTGATGGGAAATCAAAAATGTTATGGGTGCCACTGGAAGAGGAATATAGAGGAAAGTCTAAAATAAGGACACTTCCAGGAACAACTGTCTACAGAGGATGTACTCTCAGGGGCGTAACTATAGGGGGTGCAGCAGTCGCGACCGCAACCGGGCCCTGTGATGCAGGGGGCCCATGCAGCCCCCTCTACATATGGCCGGCAGCAGCATAGGCAGCTAGCACACACTATTACATACCCCCTCCATATCCCCCTGGGGACAGGGACCCCTTCTCACGTGAGGACAGGGACCCCTTCTCACCTGGGGGCAGTAACTTCATCTGCCCTGGAGAAAAGGACCTCATCTCTTCTGGGGGTGGGGACCCAATCCTGCCTAGGGACAGTCCCCCAATGGGGCACCTAAAAATGTAAAAAAATAAATAAATAAAAACTGCTGATACCAGTGGTGGAACTACAGGGCTCACAAAGGTCATACCTGTGATCACGCCCTGGAGTTCCACCACCGGACTCGGAGGGAAGAGCCCTGGCTGGGGTTCAGGGGGGCCCTTCATGGTTTCTTGCATCGGGCCCTGAAGGTTCTAGTTACGCCACTGTGTACTCTCATTTTGGAGAGATCTAAGTGGGGTACACACTATAAGAAATCGTGCAAACGATCGTCCAATTTTTCACAGCAAGTCGGAACCAATGAAGGAAAATTTGTCCAAAAATTCTTTTGTTGTTTATTGACTCTGATCATGCGTGGCTTTCGTTTCAGATTTTTCTAATTTTGGAGCTTGTCCCCCTTGGAGCGCTGGGCTTTGGGGGAGCGGCCGGCTCAGGCTCTCAGTGGCTTTCTGAGAGGTTGAGCTGCGTGACAGTCCAGGCATATGGTCGCAATCTTTCCCAAGCCTGCACCGGCCCTGTGACGTTGGCCTACAGCGGGCTTCAACAGGTCACAGGAGTACAGAACGAACTGCATGCCTGTGACTCACCGGAGAATTAGAGTCAAACAAGCTTTGGCCGTACTTCACCTTTAATACTTTAAAAGCAGTTACAGATACCTAAGACTGGGAGGAAGTTTGGGACCCTATGCAAAACTTGGTATCAGCCAGAGACAGATTAATACAATTTAGGATTCTCCATAGAGTTTATCTCACATCTCAACAGTTACATAAGATTTATCCCTCACACTCCTCACATAGTTGGCACTGTACAGCTGACCCCGCCACGTTCCTGCATGTTTTGGAAGTGTCCGGGCATAAAATTATTCTGGACATCGGTTTCCCTATGTATTTGCACAGTTACCACAATTGCTGTACCTTTATCTATTGATGTTTGCATTTTAGTTCTCGTTCATCTACTGGCTACCTCTAGATCTATGAGAACTTTGATAGGCCTTTTATTGTTTTTTTACGCACGTAAGACTATACTCCTTAGATGGAAGTCTACCCAGCCCCCTACCTTAGATTATTGGAAGAATATTGCCAATAAAGCCGTTCCATTGTATACATTTACATATGAATCTAGAGGATGTCCACAAAAATTCTTCGAAGTATGGGATATTTGGACAGAGTCCAGGGATACTGTCGGATCCTCGGCAGCCCCTCCATGAGATGATCTGTTTTGCTTCTGTTTAATTCTTAGATGTGGATCTGTATACAGGGAGAGTACCACCTGATTTTTTACTTCGCACTCTCCAGATACATTGATTCCAGTTCCTTTAAGCCTTGGCTACCAACCACATTGCTTTTTGTTGTTGTTTTTCCCTTTGTGTGTGTCTAATTCCAAGCCTGGGTATGCCCAATAGGTTTTGTTTTGTATTTCACTTTATATTCTTTTTTTTTTTTTAAAAGCAGTTACAGCAGTTTTTTTTTCCTTTTGGGATAAAGGTTTTACATAAATAAATAAAAATCTGATTACTGTAAGCACCCCTGTCAGTGGTAAATGGTTTCTCTCATCCCTGTGACTGTACTGGCCAGATCACCAGATGAAAATAGAAGAAAAAAAGCCTAAAAAAAGAAAACAAATACAGCCATCACATCTAAGAATTGTTAAGCTGGAATATAATAAATGTTTGCTTTTCGGTTTAATATTGATTTATTTATCACCCTTCCAAATACTAAAAACAAATTAAAAACAACCTTCTTCGCCATCTTTTCCTATAAACACAGGCGTATTGTAACTTTACCATCACAGGGGCAATTTAATCGAAAAAAAAACAGGGAAACCAGCTCATCAAACATTTGATCGGCTCTTCCGGCTTTCTGTCTCTCAGTAAAAATTGGCTTCATTTATCCTTCATCAGAGAATGTTTCCATTAGCTCCTGTTCTCCCTCATTTCTTTCATAATGTTCGCAAGCATTTTAAAAGCAAACCGCGCACTGTGTAAGTCCATCTTCAGCTGAACGCTGTTTTATGTCCTTCCAGAGATGTGACCTCCACATCAGAATGGAATTACTTTAGGCTCAGCCTGGCTAATGATCTACAAAGATCTTCAAACTCCAGCTAATTGCTAACAGGGCGATGCTTGTCTTTCCTAATATTGTACAGGGATTCAATGGCTTGTTACACATCTGTACCTACTGTTTAACATCATTATCAGATATCATTTAATTGTGCCTGTCAAAAAACTTTAGCTATGAATTATTAAAAAAAAAGTAACAAGCAGAACATTTAAAGAGTAAGGCCATGTTTAATAGTCCTTTTCATTCAAAGGGCCAATGTCACCAACTTGAAGTCAAGGCATTTGGCTTCTAGCCGCTTTATCCTGAACATGGCTCTTCATAGTGGCCGATCAAAGAAAATGGCATAGGAAAGTCCATGGATATCAGGAAAGAAGCCCTAAGCGATCAGTTGCCCTCACAGGTTGTTGCTCTTTCATAAACCATTTTGTAGAACACAACAGTACTTTAATGACTACGTACGCCAAAGTATTGGAGGTAGAGTGTTAAAATGAATTATAGAAGAAAAGTATTGGGGGGGCAATTTCAGAAATACAAACTGAGTGTGGCCTGGCAGTGGGGAAAACAGAATTCTGGGATGTATCAGTAGAACAATCATCAACAAGGGGAAGGAGGTTCCGGTTTAACTGTTTAGAGCAACCATTCTCAGCCAGCATTTGCATTGGGTTCCTAGAGTTGTGGTTGATTTGACCTCCCATTTGATGGTGCCTTAACAGTTCTAGGACCAACCCCACTTGGCAAAGCCAGGAGCATTAGTTATCTTTTTAGATGTCTGTAAGGGTAGCAATCTGACCACTACTGTAAGGGTTGCATTCTTTCTGTTTAACAACGATGTAGAGGGCATTTTTGCCATTGACCCCCCCAATTAATTGGTTTTGGTAAAAAATTATTTCAAGGGTTTCTCAGGGGTAAAACGGTTGAGAAAGCTTGTTCTAAATGTTATTCTAAACCAGCCTTTCTTACTCCAGAGGAACCCCTAAAATAAGTTAGGTCTCTGAGAACCTATAGTAAGGTTAGTTGATTGTGGATCATTTGGAAAAGGTCCCTCACATTGGTGGTGGTAAGTGGGAAAACTGCACCTCCTTATAGGGATGGCCAGAATGACACCCTTGCAGTCATGCTGCTGGCTCTACCAAGTGGTATTGGACCTGGAACCAACAGATGGAAGGTCAGTGGGCTACAGCCCAAGAAACCCTTAGCCACCCCTGGAGGAGCACTAGGGTTCCACGGAACTCTGATTGAGAATGGGTGATTTAGAGTATAAATTACAGCTCTGGAAAGCACACTTACCAAAAGATATTGAAATAACAAAAACGGTGAAAGGTCTTTATTTCCAGCAGATATGATGGTACACATATGAATGCACATCAATTTGTATGCACATCCATTTTCACATTCCTGTATGCACCACAAAATTGTATGGGCTCTGGAAAGTGTGCAAGAAAATGCAAATACACAGGCTTATGAGAGGCGAGGGGCAGTTTTTTGCTTAGTTTTAGACATATACCCAAGGTCCAAGACCCAATTTACTAGAAAGCTGATTTTCTGTGAGTGGACTTAAACGAAAGATGCAGGCTGAGGTATGTTATATAGCTTGTTAACGTGCATTGTGTTGAAGCAGCCAATATATTTCTGTGCACCACCAGACCAATAGCATTTTCAATGCACAGAGGGTTTGCATCTAAGCTTTGTGGTGTGCTAAAATTCCTGTGTGTTTTGGTGTGGTGACTTGGTGTGTAGTGGTGCCATTCTAAAAATGACACTATACCAGTGCACAGATTAAAGCAGAGCCAAACCGGTTAAAATATACTAAATACCAGTTTCTTTCTTAAGCTTGCAATCTGCTTTTTAATGTTTAGGCTCCGGCTTTTTAAAGATAAAATAAAAAGCCTCACAGAGTTTCTGGACTCTGGAATTTAAATTGCTGAAGGCTTACCTGTTCTCTTCCTGATATGGTTTCTGTACAGAGGACTCTGTAGCCTTGTACGGGGCCGTTTGCATAGGCTGGGGGTTCCCAGGATATCAGCATCGATGTAGGAGCTGTGGAGACCACCTGAAGATTTTCTACTGGTCCTGGGACTTGTACTGAAAAGAATAAAAATGTAATAAGTAAAAATTACTTTAGTTATCTGTATGGAGAATGCTCCATTTTGTTTATATAGTAGATTCCAATTAGATTAAGAGAAAATAGTAAACTTTATTTTAGACCCCAGTCACCTAAAGTAACATATATAGTTATATTAACGCTCTCCAGCCAAACCTATAAAAGTGCAATAACATAGTAATATGAAAGAAAAAAAAATAATTACACAAGTCACTCAAGAATATACGTGGCCACTGAATGAAGTTGGATGAGGAGCAGTTCAACCTGAAATGGCGTGGAGGTTTTTTTTAGAGCAGAAAGGATGTGGAACTCCCTTCCACAATTAGTGGTTTCAAGAAGAAGTGTCACTAATTTCAAAACTTTTAAATAGACATCTTACTGAACACAATATACAGGGATATGGGGAAGCGGTGGAGACATACACACACACAGGTTGAACAAGATAGACTGGAGTCTCTATTCAAACTTACCAACTATGAAACGACACATGTACTTCTATTATGTTATTTTTTATTTATCTAAGAGTGACACATAGCATGCATTAGTTTCATCTACAAGTATTGCAAGATACAATTTTCTGAAGTTGTAAAGCACAAAAGACCACTGCCGTGGATAAAAATGTTTTGGAAAAGAGCTGTAATTTTGATTCAATAAAAGTCTCAGTTTGAGCACCTAAATACATTCTTATAGTTTGTCTTCCTTAGAAAGCAGCTGCATCCAGAGTAGAAAAGACTGACCCCTGCCAGCATGCTGTAGAGAAGGACCCTTAAGCCTCATACACACGATCGGATTTTCCACAGAAAAAACCTTGGACTTTTGTCCAAAGAGCGTTGGCCCCAAACTTGTCCTGCATACAAACGGCACAAATTGTCGGCCAACAAACACAAACGTAGTAACGTACTACGTGTTTTTTTCAGCTCTTTAGCGTCACCCTTTGAGCTCCTTCCGCTAATGTAGTAGAAGATTGGTGCGTGTTGATTCGTGCTTTTCATTTTGCGCTTTCCACTTTGTTTCTGAACGGCTTTTCGTCAACCAGCCATGTTGCGGAATCAGAGGAGATAACGTGTTATTTATTATTGGCCTTGGAGTTATTGCTTTGACCCAAGTCCAGTCCAGGAACAGGAGAAGGAGGATTTCTTGGACCAAAAATTGGTTGCTTTATTAATCATGATCAATTATGTCATATGCCTTTGCTGCGGGAGCTCCAGGAGAATAATCCAGATGTTTTTTCAGAATTATCTCCGGGTGACAGACCCTTGCTTTCACCAACTCTTGCCATTGTTGACCCCCTATATTACGAAGCAGGACACATGCAAGGTGAGGCTTTTATTTTATTTTTTGGTTGAATAATGATTTGATTTGGTATATTTTCTATATTTTTGGATGCATGGAATGCACTTTTTGGTTAAGTTCTATTAGCAGATAGCATGCCTAATTTTATTTGTTTTCTTTTTTTAATGCACAATAATACAATTGTGTAGAATAATACTTGGCTATGTGTTTTACTTCAAATGACAGTTTGGGAATAGGCAGTTACATTTAAAAAAATACAATGTAAAATTAACAAGGGACACCAACATAGTTGTATTTTTGATCTTAAAAACTATGCGATAATGGTGTTGTGGTAACTTGCACCAAAAAAAATAAAAATAAATAACAAGCATAATAATATTATTCTTGATCTCACTAGAAAAAAAAAAGCCTTTGAAAATGTGTTTGCAATAACTCCATCAGTATCACCAGCAAAGCAGCTTCATTATTACCCAATTAAAGAAGAAGGGAATGTGCGCTGCTATTCGAGATTTCATAATTTGCCACGTCACGAATGTTAAATTCTGCATTGCGAATGCTAGTTTACAAGACCGACCGCTTCTGGGTTGTGCTTGCTTCCAGGCATGCGTGTTTGTACTTTGTACTTTTGTCTGACGGACTTGTGTACACACGTTCGGAAAATCCGACAACAGACATTTTACAGCCTGCCAACCAACATTTGTCCATGGAAAATTCGACAATTTTCTGATGGAGCATACAAGCGGTTGGATTTTCCCCCAACAGCCTGTCATCACACAGTTCCCGTCGAAAAATCAGATCGTGTGTATGAGGCTTTACTCTCTGCGTGGAAGTAGTGGTCTCACTGCAGAGGTCCAATACGCACCTGCAGAGTCAGAATTCGAGCTTTCCAATCAGCAGGTAACATATTGTCCGGTTCTCCTAATGCCGTATTGATCCTTGATGCTCAGCCACCTCTACTATAAATGGGTGTACACCCCAATGGCTAAACTAAGCAGGTAGCAGTCTTTCCTGTTATATTACAATAATTAAATAATACATTTAACCTCATTAAGTCACAATAGCCATTCCAACCCACGTATTCTCATTGCCCCCTAGCTTTAATCCAGAAGAATTTGATTAACAGCCTCCAAAAAAAGGCACATTAAAAGGAAAGGACATTTTTACAGTTAATTGGATTTTCTGACAGTAGGAAAGGAAAAACCCAACCTAACAATGCTAAATGAAGGCTGGAAACATGGAAGATTTATCAGTGAAGAGATGATTTAGCTGCTCATTGTGCTTTATTATAGACCTTGCGTTCATCATTTCAAAGTAATTTCTGCTTTGTTTTCTCTTATAGCCATGTGTATTTTGTTGCTTTTATCCCAAAATCAAATGCACAATGGTATACATTTGATTTGATAGAAAATCACATTGCTTTAAACTTTTAACTCTTTTTGAAGCAAAGAAAAAAAAAACGCAATTACTTAAATTAGTTGTTGACTGAAGGCGTTATCAATATCTGGGTCCAATTTTCTTACCACAAGTTTTTAATAAAAACAGCAGGCTGTATCATGTTAATCTAATTGGTCAGCCATTTTATAAAAGCATAAAGCAAAAATGAATCAATGATGTTTGGTATAAATATGTTTTAAAGTCACCTGTTCTTAGCTGCACCTCCATGATTCGAGGACCTCCTTTTGTAAAAACCCCATAGGGACCACTACAACCACCAAATCCCATCTACCAAATCTAGCAAAACTGCTCATTTTAAATTACCAATTCAAATTACCTCCCCAGTGACCGTAACAAAATTCTTATTGGGTAGGCAGGCGGGACAACTTTTCAGCTTCAAAGATCTTTCTAGAATAGATGTCCCTAGTCCTCTTGGAAGCAGCCCCTGAAGCTCCTACCTAGCTAAGCTGAAGACCTTCTTCTAAAGTTAAGCCTCTCCCAGAACTCTTTTCAACCCCCCCCCCCCCGTCCCTAATTTCTCCCTCTGTCATGTAGCCCTTGGGTTAAAGAGTACCTGAATTCTGAATTTCTCCCTCTGTCATGTAGCCCTTGGGTTAAAGAGTACCTGAATTCTGGAAGCTGTGGCAAAAAAAAAATTGGGCAGAGGGCAAAGAACTAGTCATCGGTAGTGCGTGCAATCTCCCAGCAGCTGATTTTTTCCCCATTGACTTATCATGCCTTATTCTTCACTGGAGGCAACCATATTGATAGAGGCAGGGCTTTACTACCGCATAGCAGAGTCTTCAGTAAGGAGAACAGTGAGCAGCACACTAGTGACTTCACCAAGTTTAATTCTGGGACTAGCAGTACCTTAAATATCACATTGCTGATGTACAGCTAAGAGGCTGCATCCACAGGAGTGCCTAAGCATCCTCATATACCAGGAAACGCACTACTAGTTTTCAGGCAAATTCCAGGTAAAAGGCACATTTCTCAGGGTACTGCTTAGGCACAATTATCATGGGTGGACAGCTGTTCTGGGTTGGTCCCCACTGAACACATCCCACACACCTTCCAAAAGGGTGCTCACCCAGCTCGTATGCTGCACTAGAAGCAAGAAGAATTTCCGGAGGACCGCACTCCCAAACAATCCACTTTATTGTACATTTACATAAAAATCCAAGGCAGGACAAAACACAGTGGAGGGAGAGAGGTTTTCTCCATCTGGACATTCTTCTTGCTTCTAACATGAGAAGATCTTCTCTATACCATAGCATTCCCTGTGGAGTTCACTTCAACAGTAGGGCCCATTTCAGGCCTGGCCTTAGCAGAAACGCAGCAAGAAATGAGCGCTTCTGCGAACGCGCAAGAAATTTGCTAAAATCTGCTACACGCTTGTGGCACCATTATTTCTTAATGGTGCCCTAAATGCGGGTAGCAGTCACACATTGTGCCGCATACTTTCCAACGTGAATAAAAGCAAAAATGTGTGACGCAAAACGCACCTGGCTTAGTGCCTAAATTTGGTATGTGGAGCCTATGAATGGTGCTGCTCCAAAAAAAAATGCCCAAAAAAAGCACCAAATACACGACGCGGTGGCGTCACTCAAGTGTGAAGCGCTATTTACTCTAGAAAGATCCTTTTTTTTTTCAATAAATGTAGGGATAATGTGCCGGGAACAATAGAAGGAATTTGATGAGTTAAGATTCAATACTTGAATGTAATTATTTTTTTGCGTCACTTTAAATTCTTGCATTTTTTTATTAAATATATTTCAGGGAAACATGGTATCTAGGCTGATTCTACACCACTGTTATTTCTACAAAGTCTATGTTATTCGTCTTGGAGCCTTCACGGTTAAATAACTTATGTTTCTGATACTTTTATATTTTTTATTTTTTTTTCCTTTTGAATGAAAATTCTTAATAAACATATATATATATATATATATATATATATATATATATATATATATATATATATATATATATAAAAAAAATATAAAAAATGCGCAACAGCAACTCCTTTTAGGTAAATTTTCAAAAACCATTCATTATGTGCACTTGTTAAAAATATACGGCAGTTCCTTTTTAAAAAAAAAAAAAATTACAAAAAAAAAATGACTAAATGATTTGTATGGAAGAATAATAAAACAATAGCATTGTTTTACCGTTAATTACAGGAAATGTAGGATTTTAACTTTAATTGTACACATGAGAGAAGGTCCAACTGGATTAAATTTGTAACTGAAATAATAAAAAAATTGGGTGTATGCATAAGAATATTTTTTTTTCCTGAACAATGAATAAAATTTAGAATTTTATTTTTTTCCGTAATTGGAATCATAAGAACAATGGCTGGGATATTAACCAAATGTTGCTGATATGTAAACCAGATACAGTACGGTAGAAATGATTTATACTTTTACTAAATGTAGCCATGGCTTGCGTATGTCGCTGTAACGTGCGGCCCATTTATCAAGGCCGGTGAAAACTTGGGTGCTATAGCAAGTGATTTATGTAGCTATTAAGATTTGTGTGACTATTGTTGAAAAGAAACTACATTTATCATGCCGTTGCCCAACACCGGGGTTGTGTCTCTGCAGACTATACGGGACTTATAACCCCCACGATCCACAATTTCTTAGCTGGGGTAAGAACATTTCCACAGGCGAAAACACAACCGGTGGAGAAAACTAAAACCAGTTGAAATAAATAGAAGGCCAAAGGATTTTATAAATATATGTGTCAGCAGCAAAACAGTCCTTGGTAAATAATTGGTTTACGTGATTTACCAGATAGACTGTAGCATGAAGAATAGTTTAAAGGGAAAGTTAATGTGGTTTCAGTAAGCCTGGAATTTGAGAAATTATTGTAATCTTTACATTTAAAACAGAACAAAAAAATAAAAAATAATAACCTCAATAAAGAATTAAAAATAAAATGAAAACCTTTTTGCTACAATACTAACCTTCATTCAAGAGTTGCCCCCACAGTACTTTTCTGCCACAAGATATCCTCAGTCTTAAATGGAAATTGCCGTGTGCCAGTGAGTTCTGTGGAACCAACTTTACTGGGGCAATGCAATGCAGCTCCAGAATTTGGATGCAATGGCCCCTACTGATTAAATCTTATTTTTCTATTCCTGCAGGCAGGTATCATGTTATTCTAAGAGCATATTATATTGAATGGGGCAAGGTTAAGCTCCTCTTGAAAATGTGTTTGTAACAACCTCTCTGTTGGTAACTTCATTGGGTCATTTATGCTTTGCAAAAAAGAAACACACACACACACACACATGGAAGATAGCATAGAAAGATTACACTAACAACGTAAAGTAGAGCTATAGGCAAAATATTCTTTTTTTTTTCATTCTGGAAAGAGCAAGGGAGGGTAGTAACCCTTGTCAGGTTTATTTTTGCCATCTTTGTCTCACTGTAGAGATTTCCCTTCACTTCCTGTCTCATAGCCAAACAGGAAGTTGGAGGAAATCTCTGCAACTTAAGGGAATTCATTGGGAACCCCCAGGTCACCAGAACTAGTGTCCCCATTGGAACATTTCCCCTGTAGCAGTATTACTTTAAATGTTGGGATTTTCTTTTACTTTCAGTGATAATGGTAAACAGATGGTAATGGTAAAACTCCTTAAAGAGGAAGTAAAGGCTATTTAAAAAAAAAATGCAACCTGCAAGGCAAAGGCATAATGAGCTAGTATGCATAGCATACTAGCTCATTATGAATAACTTACCTGAGAACAAAGCCCCCAAAGCGCTCCTCCATCTTAATGTCCGCCGCTGCCATTTATCCCGGAGTGACTTCCGGGTCTCGCTGCTCCGGATTCGCCGGAGCCACGATGACGTCACTCCCGCGCATGAGTACAGGAGCCGACACGAGCGGCATATCGCCGTGATCTGCGGCCTGCCCAGTGCGCCTGCGCGCCGATGACAGTGATGGCTGTCTTTTTGTAAATATCTCCTAAACTGTATAGGTCTAGGAGATATTTCTTGGACCTACAGGTAAGCCTTAATCTAGGCTTACCTGGAGGTCAAAGTGGTTTGTAAGGGTTTACAACCACTTTAATGAGGGCACAGACAGCAATAAAATTGGACAGGTGTTCTAATCTACCGTATATACTCGAGTATAAGCCGAGATTTTCAGCCTCTTTTTTGAGGCTGAAAGTGCCCCCCTCGGCTTATACTCGAGTCATCGCTGTCTGCCCGCTCGATCAGCGTGTCGAGCAGACAGACAGCGGCCATTCTATTCAAAAGCCGCGCCTCCGGCTCCGCCTTCGCCTGTGATAGGCGGAACACTGAATTTCCCAGCAGCCTGTGTTCCGCCTATCACGGACATCGTATCATCCTCGTACTACGGACGAGGATGATACGACGTCTGTGATAGGCGGAACACAGGCTGCTGGGAAATTCAGTGTTCCGCCTATCACAGGCAAAGGCGGCGGCGCAGCTTTTGAATTTTACAATGGCCGCCGACGAAGAGGGCACGGGACGGCACGGCACGGGACGGGACGGGACGGGGGCAAGGCAAGGCACGACACGGGACGGATGCAAGGAGGCAAGGCACGGCACGGGACGGAGGCAAGGAGGCAAGGCACGGGACGGAGGCTCGGGACAAAGGTAGGCTGGACACACACACACACACACACACACACACACACACACACACACACACACACACACATGGATGGAGACACACACAGGGATGGATGGATGGATGGATGGAGACACACACACACAGGGATGGATGGATGGATGGAGACACACACACACAGGGATGGATGGATGGATGGATGGAGACACACACACACAGGGATGGATGGATGGATGGACACACACACACACAGGGATGGATGGACGGACACACAGGGATGGACGGACACACAGGGATGGACGGACACACAGGGATGGACGGACACACAGGGATGGACGGACACACACACAGGGATGGACAGGCATGTCTCACCCTCGGCTTATACACGAGTCAATAAGTTTGCCAGTTTTTTGGGGGGTAAATTGGGGGCCTCGGCTTATATTCGGGTCGGCCTATACTCGAGTATATACGGTATCTGTACTCTATCCAAAACTTAAAAAAAAAGAAGTTTTGCCTTTAGTTATACTTAATTTTTTGTGTTTTTCTTCCCTTCACAGGTAGTGTAATTCACAGTTATGTCTGTCTTTGAGAGCAGATGGTTGCACTCATAAAGATAGTATAAATACAAGAAATTTGTACATTTTTATTTTTCTCAGTGTGTCTATATTATATTTGAAAGTGACACCACCAAACTTATCATTCACTCCCTTGTTATCTCAACTATTGCAGCTCATACCTTCTTGGCCTACCTCTACACAGGCTACCTCCCCTTTACTCTATTGTGGATGCCGCTGCCAGTTTTATCCACTTTACCAATCACTCAGTATCCACCACGCCTCTCGACTAATCCCTCTACTGGCTTCTGCTCATCCAATGAATGCCTTGAGCTACATCATCAATCTTAATCTTAAAATATTACCAAAACTGTCCTCTCTGCTCCTCCCAAGACCTCCTTCTCTTGACTTTCCTCATCCCCTCCTCCCATGCAAACCTCCAGGATTTCCCCAGAACCTCTCTCTTCCTGTGGAACTTCCTACACCAAACTGTCCGGCAATCTCCTACTCTGTCCACTTTTAGCCCTTGTACACACGGTCGGAGATTCCGACAACCAAATCCGTCGGAGTAATTCAGACGGATTAATTCCGGAAGAGGTCCGGAAGTGATGTTGCATACACACGGTCGGACAAAGTTGTCAGAAAATCCGATTGTACATAACGTGATGCTGTTATTTAGTTACGACGGGACTACGTTCAGGCTAGTAGCCAATAGCTTTGGTCTAGGAATTTGATCTGAGCATGCGTGGCACTTTGTCCGTCGGAGTAGGCTACACATGATCGGAGTATGTCCGATCGGAGCATTTTGTTGGAAAATTTTACAAGTTGTAAAAGTTGGTCCGTCGGATATTCAGACGGAAACAGTCCGATGGAGACTACACACAGTCGGAATATCCGATAAAACGGTCCGACCGTGTGTACAAGGGCTTAGACGATCACTGAAAACTCGTCTATTAAGGGAAGCCTATCCCACTTCCACCTAAAAACTTAAACTTTGCTTCCTCCATCCTCAATCTCTAACAGTTGTTACCGTTTGTGTCACTTTACCCTTTCTTTTAGCCCAGTGGTTGTCAACTTATTAGCTAAAGGGCTCCTCAAATGCGACCCCTGACATCACCAAAAGGGCCACACATAAAGTTCAATACCTGTAACCCTTGAAAGAACTGGGGGAAACTGCAGATCTAATAGAGGAAATGAGGGTCAGAGAGTGTGGATGGGATACATTTTTGGCTGGGGGTATGCTGAAGAAGAAAATAGGAAAATGGGGACCTATTACTTGAGGCTAGTAAACCCGAATGGTCTTACCCTAATCAGTGTTCCCACTACAGACTGCTGAGGTCCTGAGGCCCACACATCATATGCCAAACCATGTGGTCTTCAGGCCGCAGGTTGGGCACCAGGGTTTTCAATTGTAAGCTTTCATGAGCAAGGTCCTTCTAACCCTCTTGTTTTGAATTGTATTGTAAAGCTGGCCATACAGGGTTTGAATTTCAAGTTGTGGGTGACCCTGTCAGCATCACCTGGCTCAACAAACCTTGATTAAAAAAAATCAACAGAGCCAAGTGTAAAATTTTCAGCCGAACAGTGACTGCACCCAATCAGATGCAGTTATGTTTGGTTATTTTAGACAGCGGCAGGTGCTATGGCACTCTGGATACAATGGCCATGTTTAGTGAGGATGGAGAACTCTATTAGCTGAACGGTGAGAATATATATGTTTACTGTCTCCCTTTGTATTGCACAATGCTGCGAAAACTGTTGGCGCTACATAAACCCTGAATTTTAAAAATAAACAACTATGGAATCAAAAGCATTTCAAACATTTCCATAGCTGATGAAACTCCATACTTACAACCAGAAAACAAAAAAAAAGGCACAATTACTTCCAACGTGCTCCAGAGTTTCATTTAGTGCATAACTTAATTTTAAAATTAAACTTGAATTTTAACATTTAAATGTATAATATCCTTTCATATGTTTTCTACTTTTTATTTTGGGATTATAAGGTGAGAAGGACAATAAAAGTTGCCCTTGGACCCCCCCCCCCCCCCCTTAATGAACTCTTCTATCAAAGCCTACTGTGAGCTCCACTATGGATGAAACAATGGCAAAAGACAAAAATATGCAGCACGTTAAAAAAAAAAATTTAATTATTTTTTTTTAAAAGACATAAAGTAAAGTGATTAGGTGACTGATCAACAAGATAAAGCCTGACTTGTTAACAGCTCATAAGTAAACGAAGAATTAAACGTGGAAATGTCCCTTTAATAGATCTATACATTCATGGTAAAGGGAATCATTCATTAAGAATGCGGAGGGTTTAGCTCAGATAAAAAATGTTCATGCTCCTGAGATATAGCCAGGCACATGAAGAATGTTCAGTCTCTTGTAATAATTCACAGAATACAGGGTGAAGCAGATCTAATGGTGACCCATATGAAAGATTCATAGATTCAAAGGAAATTCTATATTCATACTAATTAATTCACTGATTGAAATAAATGGCAATTTTACAGTAGTCATTATTCATGCGCTACACAGATCTGCACAGAACATTTATCAGCAGTTGTACATTATTGGTCTTCTCCCAGCTATGGCAGGGATATCCTTAAATTTCCATACAGTCAGACCCAATCGATGTAGCCCAACTTTGGACTATTTTCAATTTTACAAAAAAAGTGGAAAAAAAAAAAGCTGGTTAGACTGTAATACTCACCTTCAATCTACAGCTGCCCCCCTCTACAAGATGTCCTTAGCCTTCTGGGTTGAATGATGGTGGGAAGACTGAGGACATACTTTGAATGCAGAAACCCCTACACCCCTGAATGCAGTGTTGGGCTTAAAATGTATACTTGCCAGGATTTCAAACAATAACAATATACCATATTTATCGGCGTATAACATGCACAGGCGTATAACACGCACATTCATTTTAAGAGGGAAGTTTCAGGAAAAATACTTTGAAGCAAAATAAGGGTCAGTGCCCATCTGCATCCTCACCATTGCAGGCTGATCAATGCCCATCTGCAGCCTCACAAGTGCCATCCATGCTGCCTCATCAGTCCACATCAATGCAGCCTCACCATTGCCAGTATTGCAGCAGCCTCGCCATTGCCATCAATGCAGCAGTCTCACCATTGCCATCAATGCAGCAGCCTCACCATTGCCATCAATGCAGCAGCCTCGCCATTGCCATCAATACAGCAGCCTCGCCATTGCCATCAATGCAGCAGCCTCCCCATTGCTATCAATGCAGGAGCCTCATCATTGCCATCAATGCAGCAGCCTCACCATTGCTATCAGTGCAGTCTGATCGATGCCCATCTGCAGCCTAAAGGGGACAGGGAGGGAGGCGGGATGAGAGCAGATTACATACAGTGAGGATCTCTTATGATAGACAGAACAGTGGTCCAATGGTGGCCCAGGAGACAGGACTTCCTATTACAGAGGCCGGCAAGTAAACAGGAGATTCTCACTGTATGTAATCTGACGCTCATCCCATTCCCCTCCCTGTCCCCTCCGAGGCAGCTAATATTGAAGTATCGGCGTATAACACGCACACGCTATTTGTACCCGATTTTCATGGTGAAAAAGTGAGTGTTATACTCCAATAAATACAGTATATATTTTTTGTTTTAGGTGCATGCATCCTGGTTCTTGTGTAGTTCTTAGCTGTTTTTCTAAATGTCCGACAAAGGTCAGCCTGGGCTTGGTGACTTTCTATGAAAGATGAGCTTGGGCATCCTCTGAACTCATCTATACCCAAACTCTGAACTCTTTTTTTTCACTCCAATGAACTGCCAGCCAGGTCACTCCAAGCCCACATCTTTCTTTGCATAAGCTCACTTGAGTAAAAAGAGAACCTGAGTTCGGAGTTTGAGTAGATATGAGTTTGGAGGATGCTCAAGCTCATCTCTATTTTGCTATGGTGTTAGCCTAAGTAAAAAGTTAGGAGGAAAAAAATGACCCTTTAAGACAGGGGTCTCCAAACTTTCTAAACAAAGGACCAGTTTACTGTCCTTCAAACTTTAGGAGGGCCGCGATTTATACACTGGGGGTAGAAAATTCCCCAGCATCAGTATGAAGGAGCAATGGTGTGGATTTACTAAAGGCAAATAGACTGTGCGCTTTGGAAGTGCACTTGCACTCATTTTCCCCGGAGCTTAGTAAATGCGTTTACTCTTCCCTTTGTAAAGAATACCCATGCAGGTGCAAGGAAAATAAAGAAACAGCATTATTACTTGCATATTATTGGATTATGGAAATCAGCAGAACATTCACATTCACTAAGCTCTGGGGAAAATGACTGCAACTGCACTTCCAAAGTGCGCCGTTTATTTGCCTTTAGTAAATCCACCACACTCAGGCTTCGTGGAAGTAAAAAAGTTGCATAGCACCTGTGATCAGTAAGAGGAGGAACAGTGCCCCATTGTTGGCGTCATTGGGAGAAATAGTGCCTCGTCAGTGTCAGTTGGGGGTAAAACGGCCCATCATTGGTGTCAGTGGGGGGAAATAATACTCCATTGTTGGTGTCAGTGGGAGGAATGATGCCCCATTGTTGGCATCAGTGTGAGGAATAGTGCCTTGTCAGTGTGAGTGGGGGAAATAGTGAAACATCATTGGAGTCATTGGATGAAATATTGCCCCTTCATTGGTGTTAGTGGGAAGAATCGTGCCCCATTATTGCTGTCAGTGGGAGAAACAGTACCCCATTATTGGTTCCAGTGGGAGGAATAGTTCCCCATTGTTGGTGTCAGTGGGAACAATGCCTTATGTGTCAATAGGGTAGTTATAGCCCATCGTTAGTGTCACTGGGAGGAATAATGCCCCACTGTTGGTGTC
Organism: Lithobates pipiens; assembly: GCF_037356315.1. NCBI lineage: Eukaryota > Metazoa > Chordata > Amphibia > Anura > Ranidae > Lithobates > Lithobates pipiens. Next base: position 246,152,244 of record NW_027507790.1, read on the forward strand.
AGAAGAAGCAATGGTATCTCATATAAGTGGGAGAAAATAAAAGGGCCACAACTGGTCATTGGGCCACATTTTTAGAAACCACTGCTTTAAGTGATAGCAATGTTAGCTATGAAGTACAATTGTGTACACTGTGTAGTAATTTGTGTTTAACCAGCACAGACTGTGAGCTGTATAACAGTACACACTGTTTGTATCTGCTCTCTGCAGCAGTTATATCAGTACATACTGTTCCATTCTCTTTTTCAGCAGCAATTGTATCAATTCAATCTCCTTCCTATTACTAGGAAGGTGCCTGGGGCCCCAGCTCTGGCGTTTTCTGGTATTTCCATACACCTGGGCACCAAACTTTGTGGAATCACTTTAACCCTGGTAACCATGTCCTTCAGAACAATGGATTCTGGCTTGATTGACTGAATGGATTAATTCCTCATCCCCCTGGTCTTATCTCTATGTTTTGTTAATAAGGAGAAGGCACATAGGCAAAAATCTACAACCAAAGTCAGCATCATTGCCCCCCGAAGAATTACATTTTATATTAAGCTAATGATGTAGTAAAGGGATTTTATTCAAATTAAACTACAGGCAAAAAATAAACCATTTAAAAGGTATAGTCGGGCATTTCCCAAATGTATCCCCAAACCTACCTATTCAACTTTTGATCATGCTCCAGCATATATTTATTATTCCTTGTGCATCACCACCAGGCTTGCAAAATATTTTGGTAGGAGGCCAGAACACCCTCAAAACAACATCTCCCAAAGAGCTCTTTCCATACACACAGTGGGGTTGATTTTCTAACATTGAAAAGTTTTGAAAGTTTTGCAAAATCTGGTGCAGCTGTGCATGGTAGCCAAACAGCTTCTAACTTCCTCTTGTTCAATTAACCACTTGACAACCACTACACGCCAATATACGTCGGCACAATGGCAGCAGTGGGCAAATGGGCGTACCTGTACGTCCCCTTTAATTGGTGGGGCTAGTGGGCACGTGGGCGCCCGCAGCGTACAGTGTGACCGTGCCCGCGGATCCCGCAGACTCGATGTCTGCCGGTGTCCCATGATTGTGTCATGGAGACGCAGAATGGGGAGATACTTATGTAAACAAGGCATCTCCCCGTTCTGCCTAGTGACATGACAGGGATCTACTGTTCCCTGTCATCGGGAGCAGTGATCACTGTCATGTCAGTGGTAGCCCATCCCCCCCACAGTTAGAATCACTCCCTAGGAAACAATTAACCCCTTGAGCGCCCCTAGTGGTTAACCCCTTCCCTGCCAGTGTCATTTACACAGTAATCAGTGCATTTTTATAGCACTGATCGCTGTATAAATGACAATGGTCCCAAAATAAATAGTGTAAAAAGTGTTCGATGTGTCCGCCATAATGTCGCAGTCCCGATAAAAATCGCAGATCGCCACCATTACTAATAAAAAAATAATAATAATAAAAATGCCATAAATCTATCCCCTATATTGTAGACGCGATAACTTTTGCACAAACCATCAATATACGCTTATTGCAATTTTTTTAATTAAAAATATGTAGAAGAATACGTATCGGCCTAAACTGAGGAAAAAAATGTGTTGTGTTATATATTTTTTTGGGGATATTTATTATGGCAAAAAGTAAAAAATATAGCTTTTTTTCAAAATTGTCGCTCTTTTTTTGTTTATAGTGCAAAAAACAAAAAAAACGCAGATGTGATCAAATACCACCAAAAGAAAGCTCTATTTGTGAGAAAAGAAGGACGTCAATTTTGTTTTGGTGTAACGTGGCACAGCCGTGCAATTGTCAGTTAAAGCGGCGCAGTGCCGAATCGCAAAAAGTGCTCTGGTCAGGAAGGGGGTAAAATCTTCCAGGGCTGAAGAGGTTAAGCTTTGTCAAAAAAACAACAACCTGGCAGATGATTGGTTACTATGCAGAGCTGCACCAGATTTTGCACTCTCCAGATTTAGTAAATCCTGCCCAGTCTGTGGGCAGACTCTTGGGAGTCAAGACAGCAGCATATCAATGTAAGTATGTGGAGAGGACAGAACAGGGTGGGAAACAGGCAGAGTTTTGTAGACCAGCAGGCAGGCTATGAACACTGGTTGGAAATTCAGCATTAGAATGGCATTGTGTTTACAGCCCAAACAGGAGATTAGGCGTATACTGGATTTCTGGCAGATCAGAGGGTATATTTCTGTTCTATTTCTGTTGTGTTTAACAGGATGAAATATATGTGTTTGGAGCAAGCTTTTACAACTGTTTTAACATAAAGGAATCCCTGAAATAACTTTCTAGGTTGAGGAAGCCACTTATACAAATTTTATATCTATAGCTCATAGTAAAGGCTCCTTAAAGCGGTTGTATAGTCTTTTCTGTCACTTTTACTTACAGGTAAGCCTATAATAAGGCTTACCTGTAGGTAAAAAAATATCTCCTAAACCTGTATGGTTTAGGAGATATTCCCCTGACAATGAGCCGCTGATTGCAGCGGCGCATGCACACAGGGGTTTCTCGGCTGGAAGCTCCGGCAGATGCCGGACCCTGCCGGAAAGAAATCTCCCGCGCGCATTCGCGGGAGTGACGATATCGATGCTCCGGCCACTCACAGTGCCAGAGCCGCGATATGCGGAAGACACGCCAAGGGAACATGTCAGCTCCCTCGGCATGTATCGGGCGAGATGTCGGGGCCTTGTTCTAAGGTAAGTATTTCATAATGAACTAGTATACGGTGCATACTAGCTCATTATGCCTTTTCCCTTGCAGGTATGGAATAAAAAAAAAAAATTCAGTGGGTTTACTACCGCTTTAAACTTGCGGCCCTTGGGAAGAATTCCCCCCTTACAGAAAGCTAAAATGATCTTTGATGTCTGTGGTTACAAGTCTGAGAGGCTCGTTGCTTATAGCAATGGTCATCAACCCTGTCCTCAACACTCACTAACAGGCCAGGTTTGCAAGATAACTGAAATACATCACAGGTGATATCATTTGCTGCTCAGTGATTGTGGTATTCTAGTCTGCTTCTCCCCAAGGTAATACATAAAACCTGGCCTGTTAGTGGGCTCTGAGTACAGGGTTGATGACAACTGGCTTATAGAACCCCTGGCAATTTCTGGAGGAACCACGGGGTTCCATGAAACCCTGTTGAGAAAGACTTGTTTGGATGGACAATGCATGTGGAAATGTACATATATAATAGACATAATAAAATTGGGTTTTTTTTTTATTTAGTCATTATTTGGTCATGTACAGCAGTGGTTCTTAATCCTGTCCTCAAATACCCCCAACAGGCCATGCTTGCAGGATTTCCTTTATCTTGCACAGGTGCTTTAAATCAGAGTCGATGGCTTGGTATTTTGGACAGCTATTTTATCTAAGAGAATTCCCAAAACATGGCCTGTTGGGGGTACTCGAGGGTTGAGAACCACTGATGTACAGTATCTAGACTGGGAGGAGGACCTCGCTGAATCCTGCAACATGGCAGAGGGATTTTCCATTATTTGCTCATCTCCTTTTGCAAGCAATCAAGAAAGAAATAAAGAAAAAACCCTAAGTTTGATATGCCTAATATAAGAAAATTCAAAATTTGCATTTCTTTTGCTTCCACCTAATGGGCTTTCCTTTTGAAATAATTATTTGTAGTCAACAAATAAGGACTTATTCTCCAAACACAATTAAACAATCCCATTTCAGTTGTAAACCTTGCCATTTCATTTAATGTCAGGATGACATAATCAAATAGAATTTATCAATTAACACAGAGGCAAGAGATGCAATCTCCCCGAGCTTCCCAACACGGGAGATTCGTTCTTAATTGAAGTCATTCGCAAACTTCTGCTCAATAATTTAATGTAGAAATCTATTTGTCTTTCTCTATTTATCTCCACTGGAGACAGAATCTGCCAAGAAGTTAATGAACTCCTTATCTTTGAAATTCTGAAAATGAAAGAAACTTAATACAAACTGTGGCTCTGTCATTGGAGAAGTATGGTCCTGATCCAGCAGACAGATAGCCGACAAGTAAATGGCTCTTTATCAGCCGCATTATAAATAATCTCTGGCCGGGACATTGCAGATTTCATGGTATTGGTTTGATGGCGTAAAATATAACGTTCGCCTTTAATGAAATACGTCAGCGGGAGCTGGAGAGGGTTTCTTGGCATCCAGAATGGATGACTGAACAAAATAGATATGTAATGGAAATCAGCTGAATGGAAGATTATTTTTTTCTTTCGTTTTCGAGACATGGCGTACATTTTTATTGGTCATTCTTACTGTATGCCTACAGTATTACTAGTATTACAGCTAGAGCTGAAACCTGCCTTGCTTTAACATTAAGTTAAAGGGACTCTACTCTTTTTTTTAGAGCTGAATTCCAGGAATTGAGTCACTATGGGGGAGATTTACTAAAACTGGAGCACTCAGAATCTGTTTGTGCCAGCCAATCAACTTCTAACTTCAGCTTGTTAAAATAAGCTTTGACAATAAAACATGGAAGCTGATTGGTTTCTATGCAGAGCTGCACCAGATTTTGTGTGCACCAGTTTATTAAATCAACCCCTATGAGTTAAGTCCAAGGAGGTGCATTATATCTACTGAACTTATCTCTGTTATCTATATCTGACGGGGTTACGGGTCTAATTCCCCGACAACAAAACCTTGGATTTTTGTTCGAAGGTTGTTGGCGCCAACTTGTCTTACATACACAAGGCCACACAATTGACCAACCATTACAAACGTGGGAACATGGGAACGTGGTGACGTACAAGACGTACGACGAGCTGACAAAAAGGAAGTATAATAGCCAGTGTGGCTTCTTCTGCTTGATTCCGAGCATGCGTTAACTTTTGTGCGACGGACTTGTGGAAATTCCGATAACTACGTTTTGTTGGCGGAAAATTTGAGAACCTGCTAGCCAATATGGCGGAAAGTCCGACAACAAATGTTCGATGGAGCATACACACGGTCGGACTCCACCAACAAGCTCACATCCAACATTTGTTGTCGGAAAATACGTTCATGTGTACGGGGCATAGCAGAGCATACACTGATACTGGGGGCTGTGAGAGAGGTGAGGGAGGCACAAAGAGCATCTATTATCACCCCTCCCCTCTGCTGCTCATTCAAAGATGAATGAATTCACATAATACAAAAACTTCTGTAGTTGGGCGGGAGAAGGGGAGGGACAGGCATAGCAGCTGCACCACCTCTAATGTTAAAGATGCTTAGACCTGAACTATCAGCATCAGGCTCCTGGAAAATAAGATGACCGTCTTCTGGGAGTGCAATAAAACTGTCAGATGTAAATAATAGAGATGAGCCCGGGAGATGTCATACACCTCCTTGAATTTAACTCATATTGCGCCTTAACTTTTTACAAAGCAGCTGAGGCCTGCACAGAGTCCCAACCTCAACCCAATAGAACATCTTTGGGGTGGGCTAGAGTGGAGACTGCGAGCCAGGCCTTCTCGTCCACATCAGTGCCTGACCTCACAAATGTGCTTCTGGAAGAATGGTCAAACATTCCCATGGACACACTTCTAAACCTTGTGGACAGCCTTCCCAGAAGAGTTGAAGCTGTTGTAGCTGCAAAGGGAGGACCAACTCAATATTGCACTCTACAGACTAAGGCTCCATGCACACTGGAGCTCATAAACTGCAGTTTATTGGAGTTTGGGCGTTTTTTTTAAAAGCCCATAAACTGCACTCTATGTTAGCATATGTGTCCATGCACACATGGACGTTTTTTAGCTTTAATGAGCAGTGGAGTTTATGGGCTTTTTTCTGAAAGCCAGAAATTTGCGTTCAAAGTGCTGTTTTTCACCGCCAAAAAACGGCAAACGCAGATAAACGCTCATAAACGCTCATAAACACGCGTTAATTAGTGTTCAGGGTTCTATTTTTTTAATGCATTGTGGGAGTTTGGAATGCACTGTGGGATTTTTGGAGTGTCCTCTGTGTATTTTTATTAAAAACGCCCATAAATGCTCATAAACGCTCATAAACGCTAGTACAAAACGCTGTTAAAAGCAGGTTTTTAAACCAGCGTTTTCTGCCAGCAATCTGGCATCCAGAAAAAGCTTTTTTGAGCTTCAGTGTGCATGGAGCCTTAGGCCGCGTACACACGCGGGGACTGTTCGCCCAACTTTGTCCGCTGAACAGTGTTTTTTGGAATTTCCGAAAAACTGTCCGCTGAAACTTGGTTTTAGCGAACAGTCACCTCGTGTGTAGGCTTGTTCGTCAAACTAAGTTCCGCGCATGCTCAGAAAGGATTTACACGCCGAAAGTTGTAATGCAGTGTATAGGACGTTGTATTTTCCGTCCCGTCGTACGTGCCGTTCACGTCATCGCGCACGGTTTCAGCAAACTGTTCGTTCGTCGTGTGTGGGCAAGTCCGTCCATGCTAATTTTGAGCGGACTGTTTGCTGAAACTGTTTGACGGACAAAGTTGAGCGAACAGTCCCCGCGTGTGTACGCGGCCTAAGACTGGGATTCCATTAAAGTTCATGTGTGTGTAAAGGCAGCTGTTCCAATACTTTTGGTAATATGGTGCAGGTAGGAGGAGGGAATGTTTTCAAGAATAGTTAATGTTCGGCTTTTCTTCCAAAGATGCAAGCTTTCAGGATGACTTAGATTCCCTCTTTAGGCTTTATACAACTCCCTTTCTGCAATAATCCATGGCTAATAAAGTTAGTGTTAGGCTTTCTTCCACAATAATAACTTAAGGTAACCAATAAAAGGAAAGTCCAGCACTACTTTCTATTAAAAAAAAGCATAGCACCGGTACTTTTTTCTATTTCTGAAGGTAAAAATCCCATCTGGCTATCAGGGAGGAAAGATGCAGTGTCTCCCCCCTGACTCATTAGATTTGTTTGTGCAATCTCAAATCCTGCTATTCAGATCTAGTCAAAACGCAAGCTTTTCACAGTACACTAATAAATTTGTCTCTTAACGCTTGGTGGCTGTCTGCAAGTAGAAAATGTACTAAATATGTTAAAGCCACCCCCTAATGATCTGTAATCTGACAACTGGTGGGGTAACATTCAAAAAGCAACAGGAAAGGTGAAGGAAGCACGTATCCACAGAGTGAATGGAGCAGAGGCAGGGTGAGCCTTACACTGTAGGTCCTCAGGAGCACCTTCCTCTCCAGCAAGGAGAACAGTGATGAGCACAATAATTAGTGACATCACATATTTCACTCCAAAGTCAGTTAGAGTAGAATTCAGAAGCAGCACTGCCTTAGATGATCTCTCACTGCAGATAGACAAGTAAAACTCAATATTCAAAGCAGGGGAAGTACATTACTATATTTTTCATGAAGTATTTAAGGAAAAAAAGTAAATCTTTGAGGATACAGCTTAAAGTGGTTATAAACCCTTTACAACCACTTTATACTACAGGCAAGCCTATAATTAGGCTTACCTGTAGCTTCACCGTGCAGGTTTAGGAGATATCCTTGTATTTGCACATGCCGACATCATTGGCACATGGGCACGTAAGCAAACTGAAGCAACGGTGAGTATTAAAGTAGAGAAGACACCGAAGAAACGCTTATTACTGCAGCTTTTTACTAGCTCTGTTTAGTGTGGCAATACATGGCCTTTGTATGCCAACTCATTTATTTATTATATTTATTACATTCATTATATCATTTATTACTCTGAGGTTTTATTGAGTGTTACAGAGAAAAATAAAGATTTAATAACATTAGACATCACTTAGCCTCTTGTCATTCCACGGACATCAAGCCAAATATACTCACATATAATTTTATTATTTATTTTCCTAAAGTTATTGGGCGTTAATTACTGTAAACTAGCAGGGCGATAGTAAAATTTATAAGTTGCAAATAATAAATACCTTATTTGATAAGTCAGATTGGAGAAAAAGAACAATGATGTGCAAAGTATAGTACGCAATGTCAAGCATTCAGAAATTCTGTAGAATGTTTGGAATCATGAGTAGAGATAGGAAAATAACTTCAAGTGGAACTTCACTCTCTCATTCACCATTAACTATTTTTAGTCCTTATGCTGTTAACATTAGTAAATTTATAGGAAAGTACATCATATTTGCTTGTTTTAAACTTTTTTTAAATTTCTTCAGTTACTTCCTGGTTTCCATGCCTAGGCAAATTATGTCATACATCCCTGGAGTATTCAGTAGTAGGGAAAGGAGGGGATAATTGGCCTTCTCAGCCCAACTTTTTTATACAATGTGAAAGATGATGTTACAAAGAAGGGTTAGTGCTAGTATAGTTGCTCTTGCTCTAATGCACACGGTGATACCTCATATGTGTGGTTTGAACACCGTTTACCTACGTGTGTGTTCGCTTCTGTGCGCAAGCACTTAGGGATTTTTTTTTTTATTGTTGTTGGAATGATTGAGTTTAAAAAAAAATGAATGATCTCTTTCTTTCCAGCCGAGTTCTTGGCTTTGTTTACTTCCGCTGACCGGACGTGACGTCATAACGTCACGCCCGGGCCTCCGAAATTCATAGATATGACTGGGGGCCATCTGGTCACCGGAAATCTCCGGTTTGCCGATTGTACGTACCCTCCCGCCGCCTGTAAGAACGATCAAGGGGCTGAACTGCCACTATGATTGTTCTTACAGTGCACAGAATCGCCGGCAGAAAAAAATGATATCTGAATGATGCCTGCAGCTGCAGGTATCATTCAGATATCTCCACTCAAAGACAATGATATCATATGACGTGATTGGGCTGGAAGTGGTTAAAGGAAACACTCACTAAAAATGTATTTGTCCTTTGAAGTGTAATAATCAGCAAAATAAAAAATGACATATATGTTATATGATTCAGTCTATCAAAAGTATTACCAGCAGACTTTTTTTATCCTTATGGTCTTGTATCAGTTTTATTACCTGTTGAAGTTGCTAGTAGATACATTGTCCACTTCCATTAACAGGCCATGATGTCCAGCAAAAGTGGCAGTGGGTTGGGGCATATTATATTATAGTGGTGCAGGGGCTTTCAATGGCTGACCTCACTAATGTGCTTCTAAACAAATGGTCAAAAATTCCCATAGACACACTTGTAAACCTTGTGGACATCCTTCCCAGAAGAGTTGAAGCTGTTATAGCTGCAAAGGGTAGGCCAAATCAATAGTGACCCTACGGACTAAGACTGACATCCCAGTCTTAGTCCGTAAGGTCAATATTGAGTTGGCCCTGTGTGTTCATGTGTGTGTAAAGGCAGGAGTCGCAATGCTTTTGTTAATATAGTGTGAATTTTTTGCACCTTATTCCCCTTCTAAATCTGCTACCTTTACGATTTAGACCCTATTATTTGCTATGCCAAACAATTATTCAATATAATACTAAAATGATTTATTCATTGATTTTTGTTGTCAATAAACCAATTTTGGGGAGAGGAATAGAGACAGTCACTAAAACACTTACACATATTTTCAGATAGAAGATGGTGGCAATTAGGATTCATTTTTGACAGAAGGTATCATTTCCACCTTTATGTGTATTTTTTGCCTTGAGTGTTGCTTCGGATGACATTATTTTACTCTTGCAGAATTAAAACGCTTCAACAATCTTTATAGATAAGCCAGAAAACGATGGAAACAAAAACCCCAAACACCTGCACACAGACACTGAGCAGCTCTTTTGATACAAAACCGATTAGCCTGGTGGAAGACGAGCACCTGATGGCTTTCAGTTTCAAACCATTCCTCGTGTTCTTGAACAGCTGCCATCCTCCTGTACGACAAACTGCGCGCCTGAATGGAGGAGAATCAGAGAAAAAAGAAAAAAAACAGGCTGCTCAATGCAGCTGGGCGCAGGCAGGCCTGCAGGAGCGGACAGGAGAGGCCTCCAAATCCTATTCCACACAGCGGCCCCCTTCTCCGTGAGCGATTACCAGGCTGATGCATTAACAGCCTCATTTTTTTTTTCTTCTTCTTCTTCTTCTTCACTGGAGCCGAAAAGGCCCACAATGCATTGCCATGCATTCATCACAGTTACTGGTCCTACCAGCAATGATGGACTTAACAGCTTTAGGTAATGTTATTGATCAGCTTATCGATCGACCTTTTGTCCCTCCGAACAAAAAAAAAAGAAAGAGCAGCTGCCTTTTATATGTGGTTGAAAAAGGCGATATTAAACAAATGTAAGCAAAGCAAATTGAATTGATTGCAGGGCTGTTATCTCAAACAATGAAAGGACACAATTGAGGCTCAAAAAATGCCGTTAATTTAGTATTTTTTTCCCAAGCCTTTTTATTTATTTTTTATTTTTTTACTTTGTTTGCACCAGTAATTCAACATAATTTCTTGTTCAAAGCCATATAGTTGCTCCTCTATAGCAGCACTCTAAAGTTGTATTGATAAAGAGGTAAGTGTACCCAAGATTGGAGAGCAGGCACAGATTGTGTTAAAACCCCTCCAGGTAAACTACATGTATTGCAAGGATTGTAACAAAGGCTTTGCAGATTTATAACTTTCTCTGTTCCTAAAAAATGCTATTTGCCTCACCAGGGCTGTCTTTAATATCAATTGGACCCTGGGCAAACATTTTCTTGGGATCTCCCAAATCCACTTATCAACTATTTGAGGGTAGTGAGGGCTCAAGGGGCAGCTGTTTTGGGCCCCACAACAATGACTGGGCCTGGGGAAGATGCCCCTTTTGCCCTGTGTTAAAGACGGTCCTGTGCCTCACCACACTTCTGAATGGGAGGGTCAGCCTTCTTCATCAACACCTGAGCGATCTTAGTGTTGTAATGATAAAAGTCACAATGTCTCCATCCCATTAGAACCTTGGACTGAATCCTATCAAAATATCACGAATATTCCTGTAATTTGACATGTACACTCTATGAGTAAAAGTTGGACACCTGACCATCACACCTATATGATCTTGTTGGAGATTCCCTTGCCAAAACCGTTGGCATTAAAGTGATTGTAAAGGCTCGTTTTCTTTGTGCAACATGTCATACTTACCTCTACTGTGCAGTTTGTTTTGCACAGAGTGACCCCGCTCATCCTCTTCTGTGGTAGCGCTATCAGCACCTCTCCGCATCGTATAACCCCCTAGGAGAACCGCTCTCCCAGCGGGGTTACCTTGCAAGCGAACTCCTGAGTCCAGCATTTGCGTTCATAGATGCAGAATGCAGGATTTGGACCCGTCCCCCGGCACCCGCGTCATTGGATTTGTTTGACAGCAGCGCAAGCCAATGACTGCGCTGCTATCAATCTATCCAATCAAGAGCCGAGAACCCCGGGCAGAGAGGTACATCGCGTCTCCACAGAAGGATTGAAGGGGGTCAGGTGAGTAAAATGGGGGGAAGGGCTGGGGGGCCAGTCACTGTCAGAAGTTTTTTCACCTGAATGCATTAGGGTAAAAAAAACACACGGGTTTACAACCCCTTTAATATAGAGTTGGCGCCTTGTGGCTATAGCAACCTCCAGTTTTCTGGGAGAGCTCTCCAAAAGATTTTGGAGGATGTCTATAGAGATTTGTGAGGAAAGAGGAAAGAGCATTTGTTAGGTCAGGTGCTGATCCTGGACGAGATGACCTGGCTTGCAATTAACATTCCTATTCATCCCAAAGGTGTTCAGAAGGGTTGAGGTCAGGACTCTTGAGTTCCTCCACACCAAACTCATCAAACCACACCTTTGCGCACCTAATTTTGTGCACAGGGACCCGCTCGTGTTTTAGAACAGGACAACGCCTTCCCCAAACAGTTCCCGCAAAGGTTGAAAGAGCACAATTATCTAAAATATCATTGTATGCTAGCATTTATTAATGGAGATTGCATGGCTATGTGCTTGATTTCATGCACCTGATTTTCGTATAGGGGTGTCCAACAAGCTCATATAGGTTTGATGGTCAGGTCCACAAATATTTTGCCAGAGGCGGTATCATAAAGGCTGCTCTGGTTATGGCACTTCATATAAAGTTAAATGTCACAAATACTGCCAACAGTCCTACAAAGTTGGAAGCCCATTATAGTCTAAAATGTCTTTCACTGGTAACACCTGAACTCAAACATTGAGGGCTATCCACACACTGTACATCTGGCCATATAGTGGGTATGATGGTCAGGTGTCCAAAAACTTTTGGCCAGATAGTGTAGCTCTGGTCAGTTACCTGAAAATAATAATAATAAAAAAATAAAAATCATAAAATACTGCCAATGAGATTTTCATGGTGGGGCATTGGGGAAGAGGGGCACAGAGCCCGGATCTAGGCATTATGTGTGTGCCAAAGGTAGATGGATATTCTTTTTTTACATTCATCCGCTTATGTAAAAAATGAATTAAAATCAGTAGCTTTTCCATCTAATGACAATTACCGGTGAACATTCAAAGTGTCAATATACACGGCGGCATTGCACAATTAATCCGCTGGGTGTGTGACGATAAGAGCATAAAACGCAGATTATTGTAATTTTCCTTAATACTTTTATCCGAAGAATAAACTCAACATTTACTTAACAAATAAAAAAAGAGATTCACTTTTTAATTATGCTTCTCTTTTGACATTCTGAAGAAGTGGAAAAACTGAAAATAAATTGTAAAATCTTTTGCTCGCAGTATGTGGTATAAAAAGATTATGTACATCGTTTCTATCTGCAGTCACTGAAAATCACGACTTATTGGACTTTGGTGAAATCATACATTATGAAAGCAAAGACGGAAGGGTGAGCTTATAAGGATTTAATCTCCGCTCTGAAAAAAAAAAAAAAAAAAAAAAAAAAGCTTCTGTTCATTTCTTGAAATTGTGCCGATTATGTAGAAAAAGGAAAAACTAAGGCTGCTTTGAATGACTGATCTCTTGAAAAAAAAATAAAAGGACATTTTAGCTGTCTTTCATTTAAGAGGTTAAAGAGAATTGGTCATTAAAAAAAGGAAAAAAATGAAGGATACCTTTGATGCTTTCACCTACTGAAAATGCTAGTTGTCTGGTTGTAATGTTGTTCACCTGGCTTCTATACTTTGAGCCAGGGACCTGGAGCAACCAAGAAGTTAAGGACTTTTGACTCCTTATTGACTCTCACGATTTGTATGCTTCCTGATCAGTCACTCAAAGTATTCTCAAAAGACAGGTCCACATTAAAGTGGGCTGGTAGTGTTTCTAAATGTTAGCTGCATCTTTGAATGTACATCCCCAATCCCCAAGCTTCTGCGCTTCCCCAATCCTTCACTGTCCAGTCCATGCTGTTGGAAGAGACATTAATAAGGAAGCAAGACTTCAGCAGACATTTTTCTTGTAATCATTCGGTAGATGAGTGTCATTACCAGTCCTGCGTGTCTACAATAATCCCTATTCCTGTACATCTCATTAAGATGCTCATCTATTAAATTATTATTTATTTAAGGTACCCATATAGCACTGTCAATTTACACATACACCCTACACTCACATTGGTTCCTACCCTGAAGGAGCCCACAATCCAAGGTCCCCAACTCACATTCATATACTAGGGCCAATTTTGGACAGAAGCCAATTAACCTACCAGAAAGTCTTTGGAGTGTGGGAGGAAATCGGAGTACCCGGAGGAAACCCACACAGGCACAGGGAGAACATGCAAAGTCCAGACAGGTAGTGTTGTGGTTGAGATACAAACCAGCGACCCTTTTTACTGCTAGGTGAGAGTGCTAACCACTATACCACTGTGCCACCCTCACAGAGATTTGAAGGACAAGTCAACATCTCAGCTCATTGTTCCCCAAACATTCTTGAATTCATCAGACCAGGCCACCTTCTTGCATTGCTCCCGTGGTCCAGTGCTGTTGCTAATATGCAGGTGCGTTTGGCTGTGGAAACGGGTCAGCATGACTGGTCATATGCAACAAACTGCAATGCGCTGTGTGTTCTGACACCTTTCCCTATTGGAACCCACATTAACTTTTTCACTAATTTGAGCTACAGTAGTTCTCCTATTGAATCGGATATCGTGGGTCACAGTGGGCTACGTGCATCATTGAGCCTTGGCTGCCCATGAACCTGTTGGCGGTTCACCGGTTTTCCTTCCTTGGATCACTGCAGACCAAGAACATCCAACAAGAGCTGTACTTTTGCAGTTGTTCTGACCCAATTACAACAGAACAAAAAAAGGGAAAAACACTGCGCTATTTCGAAAGTAAAACAAAAAGTGACAAAAAGTAGTGAAACTACAAAATTTCTGTGAAGAACACAGCCCAGCTGCTAGCACACAGACAAACCAAATTCACATTAATACATATAAATTAGTGCAGCGCTTAAAGGCACCTATCTCAATAGGTGAAAAAAATTGTGTATATCTGAAAAGCACACAAGTGAATGAATAAGTCCACAAAATATTAAGAGCAGTCCCAAAGTTAATCACTCTGGTGCATCTAGAGCTTTGTTAAAGTCCTCAGATGGCAATCAAGGCTAAGTATCTTGTCACGTTCTCAGACTTCAAAACTTCTTGAAAGTAGATTATAGACAAGTAGAGAAGGTAGATACTCTTACCAGATAGGTTGGACACATCCACCGTATAGTAGTGTGTCTTACGAGCTTATGGGGGAGCTCCAGCCACTCACCCCAGTACACCGGCCAGATGGTATTTTCCACTTGGAATTCCTTACGGTATCCAGATGGGGAGGATGGATGGAGTTTCCGTACCATAAATTGCTGTAGAACTTGGTGCCCTGGGCCAGCAGTTGTTTGCTCCCCACATTGTAATTTTATATTTCTTGTTGTTTTTATGTATCACGTGATTTTATATTTTTTCAAGTTCTGTTTATCAGAATTTTTTCAATAAACCATCATTGGTTGTATTTCACCATGCAAGGTGTTTTTTATGTTTTGTCCCTTTTATGGTGAACCTTTACGAGACTTCTGGCACCAAGTTCTACAGCAATTTATGGTATGGAAACTCTATCCATCCTCCCCATCTGGATACCATAAGGACTCCCAAGAGGAAAATACCATCTGGCCGGTGTACTGGCGTGAGTGGCTGGAGCCCCCCCATAAGCTCGTAAGACACACTACTATACGGTGGATGTGTCCAACCTATCTGGTAAGAGTATCTACCTTCTCTACTTGTCTATAATCTACTTTCAAGAAGCTTTGAACTCTGAGAACGTGACAAGATACTTAGCCTTGATTGCCATCTGAGGACTTTAACAAAGCTCTAGATGCACCAGAGTGATTAACTTTGGGACTGCTCTTAATATTTTGTGGACTTTTTAATTCACTTGTGTGCTTTTGAGATAGGTGCCTTTAAGCGCTGTACTAGTTCTGACCCAATTGTCTAGCATTACAATTTGGCCCTTTGGCCCTTATTGAAGTTGCTCAGATCCTTACGCTTGCCCATTTTTTCTACTTTCAACACATGAACTTGGTAAGAACAAGCTCAGCTACTGCCTAATATATAAAACCCACTTTCAGATGCCATTGTAACAAGAATTATCAATGTTATTCATGTTAATTGTGAGTGGTCATAATGTTATGGCTGATCGGTGTAAATAGATCTCTTCCCCCATCAGTACCCATATGTACAGTTCTCTTCACCACCCACGGTAACCATACACAGAAAAATCTTTACCACCCACAGTAACTGTATTCAGCTCTCTTTACCCACCAAAGCTGGCAAGTATACTGTTCCCCTTCTCCCTCATAATACATAGGGAGAGATTTTTTACTAAATTTGGTGCACGCATAATTTCGTGCAGTTCTGCATAGTATCCAATCAGCGTCTAGGTTTTATTGTCAAAGCTAACTTGAACAAGCTGGGGTTACTACCGGTGTCTTCATTGGTAGTATAGTGTAACAAATATCACTATGCCCTATATATCAAAAATCATTAATCACAACCCCCCCCCCCCCCCCCCACACTTATTTCTCAAGCAGCCAATGAAGACACATGAAGCTTCGGACAGTGGAGGCCAGATTCCACATCCTGGCTGCGTTCACAAACTGACAGGTCACCTATCCGACAAATAGAAAGGGAGTTTATTGACAGCACGCCTTGGTCAACAAGGGACTTTTTTAGTTGCAGTAACTTGGTGATCAAGATTTGTCCACTTCTGCTTTATAGGAGATTAGTGCTGTACCATGGAGACAGAAGATGCTTGCAGAGAGATAGGGAATATGAAGTTATTACACGATTCATCACTCTGGCAACTACTAAAAAATGAAATATTGGTTTTGAGAAGAAAGGCCCTTTATTTGCTTAATTAATTTTGTTTTAACTTTATTGGTCTGCTTTGACTAAGATAGATTTTAAAATGGTATAGTACTATTCTCAGCATAACCTGATGCCTACATCTGAAAACTGTATAAACGTGATTACATTTTTTAATGAAAACACAAACATATGGGATTATATTAGAAATTATCTCATTGTGATTAACAAATTTACATGTCATAAACATTTTCTGAATTTTCTGACCATAGCTGGTTCTGACAAATATATTATGCATCATTTTTTCTGTACGTGTTCATAGGAGGGCCTTTTGTGCTTAACAACCACGTGCCCCCTGCCAGTGCCACCTAATTATAGTAAAAGTGCCACCCATCAGTACCACCCCTTAGTGCCCATAGTGCCACCCATCAGTGCCCATAGTGCCACCCATCAGTGCCCACAATGCCACCTATCAGTGCCCACAATCTGCCTCAACAACAGTGCTGCACCTCATATGCCACATATCCATGCCCATCAGTGTCATCTACCAGTGCCCATCAGTGTCATCTAGCAGTGCCCATCAGTGCCGCCCATCAGTGCCACCTATCAGAGCCACCTATCAGTGCCACCTATCAGTGCCCATCAGTCCCATCTATCAGTGGTACCTATTCGTGCCCATCCGTGCCACCCATCCGTGCCACCCATCCGTGACATCTTATCTGTGCCCATATTTGCCCATCAGTGCCGCCTTATCTGTGCCCATCAGTGCTGCCTTATCTGTGCCTATCAGCACCACCTTATCTGTGCCTATCGGTGCCACCTTAACCGTGCCTATCAGTGCCCACCAGTGCAGCCTATCAGTGCCCACCAGTGCAGCCTATCAGTGCCCACCATTGCAGCCTATCAGTGCCCACTAGTGCCGCCCCATCAGCGCATTTCAATGAAGGAGAAAAATGACCTGTTTGCAAAATTTTATAACAAACTATTAAACATGATTTTTTTTTTTTTTTTTTTTGCATCTTAAAAAAAACTCCCAGCTGTAATTAATTACCACCAAAAGAAAGCTCCATTTGTAGGGAAAAAAATTATAAAAATTTCATTTGGGTACGGTATTGTATGACCGTGCAATTGTCATTCAAAGTGCATCAGCGCTGAAAGCTGAAAATTGGTCTGGGCAGGAGGGGGGTTTAAGTGCCCAGTAAGCAAGTGGTTAATGGACTTTGTGACATCTAACCTGGGGGTGAAGTGCCACAAACCAGAGCAGCCTTCATGAAACCAATACGCTTCTCAGATATTCAGAGAAGAGACAATGTCTGTCCGGATTCCCTGAACAAGGTAAGTGATCGATGCTCTGGCTGATGGTGTCTTCCTAACAACCAGGTACAGTAAAAAAACAAGATGTATAGCTGGCAACTCGTCATCCAGGAGCAAATATGTTTATTGTTGCAGGTGGAGTACATGCATACAATGGCTTATGCATTTCAGCTACAAAGCCCTAGTAATAGCCGTGGCTTTGGAGCTGGCACACATAACCGTTATATACTTGTATTCCACCTGCAAAAATAAACATATTTGCTTTCAGATGACAAGTTGCCAGCTATACATCTTGATTTCACACTTCTCACATACACTTAATGGCAAAGTGTTTGTGGATAACTGACCATCACACCCAGTGGCGTTGCTAGGGGATGGCCTTTGGGGCTATAGTCCTGAATCTGGGGCCCATAGCCCAGAGTCTCTGCAGGGGTCTCCAAGGGGAGGGGAGGCTCTCTGGGGACCTTGATGTAAGTGCATGGCTCTCTGGGGACCCTGATGTAAGTGGGGGGCTCTCTGGGGATATATACATACACACAAACAGGTATATTACTGTATATACACGTGTATGCCCACTCAAGCGTATGACACTCTTTACTACGCTGCTATGGGCTCTAGCCCCAGATCTTTTATAGACCTAGCAACGCCCCTGATCACACCTATATGAGCTTGTTGGGCATCCCATTCCAAAACCAGGTGCGTAAAGTCAAACACATAGCCAATGAATTTCAATTGATAAACATTAACATACAAAGACATTTAAGATGATCGTGCACTCCTAACTTTGTGACAACAGTCTAGGGAAGGCCCTTTTCTGTTCGGGCAGGACTGTGCCTCTTTGCACAATGTCAAAATCAAATACACGGTATGATGAGTTTGGTGTGGAGGGTGGTCTGCTCAGAGACCCAACCTGAATACGTTTGCAGTGAATTGGAACACCTGTCAAAAAGCCAGGTCTTCTCATCCAACATTAGTATCTAAAAAAATGTCACAAATGTCCACAAATTTTGTGAAAATCCTTCCCAGAAGCAAGGAGGCTGTTAGAACTGCATAGCGGGCCAACTCCATATTGATTCCCATGGTTTTAGAATGAGATATCCAACAAGCTCATAAAGGTGTGATGGTCATTTGTCCAAAAACTTTTAGTCACAGAGTTTTAGTCAAATAATACCAACAGATTACAAGAAAGTTGCTTTCCTTCTACTGTACTGTAACACCAATGTGTATCTCTGTACCTCAGCACACCACTAAGGACTGAATTGTTTCGGTTAATAACAAATACAATAGAAAATGCTTTTGTAAATGGGCAAGTAAAGCATGCTTCCAGGTGCATACTACTTGCATATATGAGATCTATTTGAAGCACTTTTGAGATCATTTAGAGTACCTTGATGGGTGCATTTGACCTGCAGTGTACTTCCTTCTAACCTCTATTTGACCTTCTTCTAAGGTGCATCAAACTGTTTCAATCCTCTTTTGTGTTCTTTTTGACATTAAAGAAGTTCTGACAGAAACAAAATGTCAGGACCTGGATTACCTGCTGTGGCACTGAGCTTCCTAAAGCTGAAGGTTGTAGTTTCAGTGTCCGCCAGCGGGTGTCTCCCAGCAGCCAGCAGATCCCAGTATTCAGTTTCTACCTGATGCTGGTTACTGGGAGGGTATTTAGGTCCTCCCCCTGCAAGATACTGTTTACCTTTTATCCTGATCTTTCTCCTGCCCTGTACCCTACTGCCTTATACCTGCTCTCCCTTGTTCCTGATCCTAGTTATGGTTTCCCCTTCCCATCTGCTTCCAGCACCTCCAGTTTCCCCCTGCTTTTGTTTGTTTGTTAGTTGGATATTCTTTTTGTTACGTTGATTAGTTAGATATTCTTTCACTGGATTTTTGTTCACTTATATTTTTATGTTTCCTGTTTGCTGGTGTTTGGAAGGATTTTATTGCACTGTAAATAAATGTCACACAGTCTGGTCCCAGTTTCAGTCCCTTGTCTTGATCCCCATTATATACAATAATGTCAGCTAAAGAAAAGAAGCACCACCAAAAACTATTTTACAAATAAAAGTTATTTGGTTAATTTTATACTTACATTCTGGTTGCGTTGAAACTTTAACAGGCTGTGAGCTCTCTCCGGGTCCCCATTCATTGTAGGCGACAATTCGGAAAGAATAGGTTTCCTCGGGTTTTAGGTTCCCTACTGTTAGCTGCAAGGCAACTGGCTGCGTTGTGTTCAAGGCGCGTTCCCTACAGAGAGAGACAGCAGCACATCAGAAACAGCATATAACATAACCATAAACTTTTACATTTCTCCAAACTTTGTGAATTTGCAAACCATATTCAACTTACTGTTAGTTGAGGTTGGAAAAACCTATTATAAAACTTTCAGTAAAGGGTTAGACAAATGTTTTAGCTCCTAATCGAGCCTGGCTGTCTGAGTCAGCCACTGGCCTCTAACGTCTTGGATTATCTTAGCAAGTACAGCAGAAACTCTGTCTCTATCCAACTTGGAGTTTTAGGTGTGCTCCTCCTGTTACATTTACCATAATATAAAATTAATAGGGAAAGAGAGGAACTTTCACAATAGAAACAGCAGGTGGGCAGCCTTGGGAACTCATCGAAAAGATTGCACCAATAGTAAAATAGAGATAAAAGGAACTGTGAGATTATCCCTCTAGCATCTTCCAAAAATGTAACTATCCTTGTGGACCTGATAGTGGGCTCACAGAGACTCCAATCTTTTGTATGTATTAACTTTGAATTAGGCAAATTTCCCCCCCTTTGGTATCAACTGAACTACCTCCTTTTTCCACCCCCTCTACCCTTAAGACACCCTAACAACCCTGGCCTCCTCACCAATGTTTGTTATGGGGTACCACCCTCTACAACACTATTCAGGTATATGCCCTTTCTATAATGTCTGTCATACGTTATGAAGAAATTACTGTTATCATAATTACTTTTGCCTTCCTACCTTTCACCCGCCCTTGCCTTCACTTCACCCCTATATTCTTTCCTTGGTTTTCCCCTTACTCTCCTCCCTTCCCTGTTAACTCTTGTTACTCTTTAATGCATATTAATATGTTTAACATTGAGCTTGCAAACCTAAACCTAAAAGACCTAAAGACCTATTTGAACAAAAAAAAGAAAGCCTTTTGTTGAGATGGGCTTTACCCAAAAACAAAGCCCAATAAATGCGTTTAGAAAAGAGCAAAACCCACTATTACCATGAAATCTCCTTCAAAAAACAAAAAGCTCAGAACCTAGACCTGCTAAAAATCTTTATTCTATTGTTTAGTCTTTATTTATTCATTTATTTATTTTTAGAACCTTTCTGTCCTTCATTTAACAGAGCCTCAGCTTGCTATTATCATCTTGAGTGGTCTGCTTAGAAACCGAGATAGAGGTACATATATTTAGACCTTGTATTGTGAACAATATAATAGCTCAAGAGACATTTTTTTTTTAAATTCAGATGCTCAAGAGAGGACAAAAAATAAAAAATAATCAAAAGGAATAATGAATGAGGCCTGAACAGCTGTTATGCGATACAAAAGACAAGGGTTTGTGAAGACTAGAACACATGTCGACAACACATGACTTCCTTCCACCTTAGCTAGTGACTCCAAGTGATACAAGGTATTTTGTCACCTAACATTTGAAAGGCTCTCCATCTTGACTTGAGATACGAGATTCTGCTGTTCTCTTAACTAGTTTTGATCTTTGCCAGAAAATCTGACATGACATGATCCCACTAATACAAAAAGGTTTAAGAAGAAGCTGCGAGGTCTACAGGATGTTAACAGGCTTTGAATGTAGCTGAGCTGGAGCTACGGTTTTCTCATAGTGCCTAAATAATGCAAGAATATAGATAATTTACTTTAGGAAAAATCTCAGGCTTATCATTTTTTCATACTATTATTTCTGGCTACAAAATGCATTTCATTTTTTACGCATTTTCCCTCTAAGGTTTAATAATGTGAAATAACATTGTAAAATAAAAACAGATGATGATTTGATCCTGCGGGAAGCAATGCTGAAAGGATTCTGTATTTGGATATGTTCATTTTGAAAAAAAAAAAAAGATGTTAAAGTTGTGAGAAACCAATAAGTGCCTAGAAAATGAAAGCTAGGTTCTAATTGGTTGGTATGCTCAACGCTACTTTTTCTGTACAGCTGATTTTAAGCAGGTTTCTTGCAATGCAATTATTATGCATAGCCATATTTGTTTAGCTTTGGATAGAGTAGAGAAGGTTGAAACTCTTATTCAATTATTTTTCTTTTTTTGTCTATTCAGCACTGGGAAGATTTCCCAGTGGTAAATTTAGGCAAGGAACAACAGGAAATGAGAGGAAATCCCTAAAATGAGACTTCTCATAATATACAGATGTCAGAGGAATATTTGTCACCATTGGAAAACTCTCACTGTGGGGACAACTCAAAATGTTTGCATATTTGCTCCTTTCTCAATCCTACACCTTCGAAAACAAAACAAAAAAAGTATGGCTTTGGATATACAGTATATCAAATAAGGCTAGATTTAGGCATTTAGACATGCAGCTAATATTCCTGCACCTCTTAGCCCTTGTACACACGGTCGGACATTCTGACAACCAAATCCATTGGATTTTGTCCGACGGATTTTGTTCGACGGATTTTGTCCGAAACTGTTGCATACACGCGGTCGGGCAAAGTTGTCGGAAAATCAGATTGTACATAACGTGATGACGTTATTTCGTTACGACGGTACTACGTTCAGGCTAGTAGCCAATAGCTTTGGTCTAGGAATTTGATCTGAGCATGCGTGGTACTTTGTCCGTCGGAGTAGGCTACACATAATCGGAGTATGTCCGATCAGAGCATTTTGTCTAAAAAAATTTATGGTCAAGTTGGAAAACTTGGTCCGTCGGATACTCCGACGGAAACAGTCCGATGGAGACCACACACAGTCGGATTATCCGACAAAACGGTCCGATAGGACACATTCCGTCGGAATCTCCGAGCGTGTGTACAAGGGCTGAAAATTGATCCAAAGTGAATAATTTTTCAGAGGTATTAGACCGGTGTTAAGGAGACAATACGTAAATGCCGCACCCATGCACTGCCACCTCGTGCATTACATGTGATTGCAGGCCAGGAATTTCATAAAAAAATAAGTAAGAACAAAAAAAGAGAAAGCACAATTTGCACAATAGAGGGGGCATTCTATTAAGGGTGAAGATTTGCTTATAGAAGGCTTTTGAGGAGTGAGAAAACATGGCTTAGGATAGCGAATTATTTTTTGGTGCTCCCCGACTGCAAGTGTAACGGAGCCCTAAGAGGGATGTAGAGAGAAGTGTTGGAATGCATAGAAAGTGTGCATCAATATTAAGAAGCAATTCCTTACCATACTAGACAATGGAGTTGATGTACTAAAACTGGAGCATGCAAAATCGGGTGCAGCGGTGCAAGGAGGTCAATAAGCTTCCAACTTCAGCTTGTTCAATTAAACTTTGCCAAAAAAAATAAATATGGCAGCTGATTGATATCAATCCAGAGCTGCGCCAGATTTTGCACTCTCCAGTTTTAGTAAATCAGCCCCAATGTGTTTGTCGTTTCCCTGTGTCCCTATGGGGGGGGGGGATTCCCCACACATCCTGCTCTAAGTGACAAAGCAGTGGGGGGGGGGGGGGCGAATCCCAATGCAGGTCCAAGACATGGAAAACCCACCGTGATGGACTCCACACCTACACCAGTAGAGTTATTTTAAAAGAGTATGTCATGGCTACTTTTAAAAAAAAACTTTTTGTGAAGCATTTCTGCATTTCTTCCCTACAAGTACAGAAACATACCTGTTGATCTACCAGCAATGCACTCAGCTCCCAATTTTTTGTTGTGGGCTGAGGTCACACAGCATTTTTGTGGACTGAAAAGTGTCAGCCCTGCCCATTTATCTTTTACTAAGCTCCTGAATTCCTGGGAAGACTAATCAGGTTCCTTGAGATAACACAGGATGTGTGCACACCACAGCTCTGCCAAGTACTTTTTTTGTACTTTATAAACAGATATAGTATATATATATATATATATATATATATATATATATATATATATATATATATATATATATATATATAAAAATAAAATGCCTCTAATGGGATATTTAACCAAAATTTGACCAAAATGCAGCAAATAGGAGTTTTTTGTTCAGGTGTATGTACACTTTAAAAAAAATTTCAACGCAAGGTTTTCTTCATTATAATATAGGCATTAAAACAGTTGATGGTTTTTCAGTCATTTTTTTATGTGTTTTAAGTGAGACTTTTGTGAAACATTAAATTTGCTAGCGCCATCTCATTATATCTTTAACACTTCCTTTGATAACATGACACCAACACCTGCTGCAGCTGCCAATGCATTTCGACTTTACTTAAATATAGACATGTTTTTCTCTTGCATTTAACACCTGTTAGTAAGCTGAGAGACATTTTATAATACTTTTTATGCTGAAAATCTTCATTATTATTTTTTTATTTATTTAGCTATTTTAGGGCCTTTTTCATACTTTTACATTGCGTTAATGTATTTTAAATATGTGAGTCAGGCCTGGAGCAGTAGACAGAGGTATCTGTGCATGGCCTGCATGATTGGGTTTGGAATGGGAAGGGGTAGCAATAGCTAAAGCTGAATTTCAGGTATGGGTACGTTTACATACTTTCATTGGTACAGCTTGGACCATACCATACCTGGCCAATCCCATCTGGAAGGTGGAAATCATTGTACTAGACCAGGAGTCTCCAAACTATGGCCCTCCAGTTGTTCAGGAACTACAATTCCCATCATGCCTTGTCATGTCTGTGAATGTCAGGGTTTTTTCAATGCCTCATGGGATGTGTAGTTCCGCAACAGCTGGAGGGCCGTAGTTTGGATACCCCTGTACTAGACAAAGCTAATCCAGTGATCTCCACTAGCCTCTGGGTCTCGTGCCCAGCAGCTGCCCTGCTCCTTAGTGTCCACAGGGGGTCACTGGCTTGGCACGCATGCCATTCAGAGAAAACAATGACTTTTCTTAACAAGTGCTAAGTGTTTACTGATTGGATGAGGTGGAGGTTGTGATGCCACTACCCACCATGGCCTAACCGGTTCCTGCGTAATTAGGGGTGGGGCCACTCAGAATGTACAGGCAGCAGAGTAGCTAAGTGATTAGCACTTTCATCTAGCAGCACATGGGCTGTCGGCTTGAATCCCAACCATGGCACTCCCTGCCTGGTGTTTGCATGTTCCCCCTGTGCTTGTGTGGTTTTCCTCCCACTCTCCAAAAACATGCTGGTAGGTTAATTGGCTCCTGTCTAAATTGGCCCTAGTATGTGTATATATGAATGTGAGATAGGATCTTAGATTGTAAACTCTGTGAGGGCAGGGACTAATTTGAATGTGCACTACAAATGTAAAGCTGTATAAATAAGTGAGCATGATATTCTGATCTGGACAATACCAGCCAGAAAGTGGTCTGGTCCAGATAATGCCTACTGCATCCTGAGATCACAGTTGGCAAGCATGCGCAATAACTCAAAATGAGTATTAACTTATTGGCTATAGTGGTAAACTTGCACATAATTAGGGGTGAGGCCACCCATAAAGTGGGCATGACCTGGTTAGGACCACCCATAAAGTGGACATAATCTGGATGGGACCACCATGAAAGAAAGCATGATCTGTGTAGGACTGCCCAGAAGGTGGGTGTGTTAAGTGTGGTCCATGGACAAGGGTGCCAGTGTCCCTGGGAAGGAGAGGACTAGGTTGTTAACTATAGCGATATAAGATTTTCTAGTGACAGACTCATAGGCACCACATCCCTTAGGAGAAATTCAAAACATATGTAAAGAGAAAGAGATGAGATTTTGAAGGTGCCAACACAAATTGTTGTAAAAATATTCACATTTTATTATACACATTTAAAAATAGCAAATTCATATAAAAGCATCATAGAGAATCCACATGGCTATAATACAGATGCAGTAGCTTCAGCTCAACATGTTTCACCAATCATTGGCTTCTTCAGGAGACTTTAGAAATACTGCATACATAATAACTAAAATTGGAAAACAATCCATCAGTCAGAGAAGCAATTACGCTCTTATAGAGCCTCCCAAATGATTCTATAGGCATTTGTACATATATGATTTACATGTCTTAATTTAGTAACAATGTATTTGTAAAATATGTATACTGTATATGTCCAGATTTAGCGTAATTGCTTCCCTGACTGATGTATTTTGTTCCAATTTTTGGGATTGTGTATGCAGTATTTCTAAAGTCTCCTGAAGAAGCCAATGATTGGCGAAACATGTTGAGCTAAAGCTACTGCATCTGTACTGTTCGCCGCATGGATTCTCTATAATGGTTTTATATGCATTTGCTATTTTTAAACGTTTATAATAAAATTTGAATATTCTTATAACGATTTGCTGCGTAAACTGCCGCCACTATATAAATCCTGTATAATAATATAATAATAATTTGTGTTGGCACCTTCAAAATCCCGTCTCTTTCTCGCCAAATATGTTATGTTGTCAACTATGTCTTTGGAGACATTTTCTCTCCATTTCTGTTGTATATAAAGAACAGAAAGGAAATGGAAATCTACTTAATAGGACAAAGAAAGTAATCAAAAGTTCTGTAACGTAAGGGACAGTGGCGTAACTAGAACCTTCAGGGCCCCGATGCAAGAAACCATGAAGGGCCCCCCTGAACCCCAGCCAGGGCCCTTCCTCCGAGTCCGGCGGTGGAACTCCAGTGCGTGGTCACAGCTATGACCTTTGTGAGCCCCGTAGTTCCACCACTGGTATCAGTAGTTTTTTTTTATTATTTTCTTTTTAATTGGGGGACTGTCCCTGTCTGGCTGGGGAGAACAGACATCAGACTGAGTGGCAATGCATGGAGCAGGAGAGGGGTACTCTGAGGAGCCGGCTGAGGACACAGGTCATGCAGGGAATGCACAACTAAAGAACAGCCAGTGCGATAGTTGAGCATGGAGCTCTGCTAGTTACCCTCCACCTCTAGCCACCCGTGTGCATGGTGCACTGGTACCCCTAGCTGCCTATGCTGCTGCCGGCCATATGTAGAGGGGGCTGCATGGGCCCTCTGCATCACAGGGCCCGGTTGCGGTCGCAACTGCTGCACCCCCTATAGTTACGCCCCTGGTAAGGGATAAGGAAAGTCCTCAGCTCTGTGTAAGCTCCAAATAGAGAATGTGCCCACCTTTCCTTTGTGAGAGGGCTTGGGGGTGGAAGTGAACTTGTCCTACCTGGATGGGCAAAGCACAAGTGCACTTTAATCCCGAGTTTTGTATATTGCAAGGAGTTTTCCTTTAAATCCCCATAAGGAATGCACAATGCACAATATCAGCGGGTGACCTGCAGCTACAGGCCATCATTTACTCACTTGCAGAGTGTAATTCAATGGAAGTGAAGGAATAGGTGATCTCGATGTAGAGGCCGCCTCTGTTCAGACACGTTTGGGCAGTGATTTGAAAGGCTTCAAAAGCAGAATCTTCATTATAACGTTTACAAAGTGACTGTAGATCATCCTCCAAATGTGCACAATGTAATTAGGCTGCTCCTGTACAGCTAAAAATGATCTCACGTTATGTCAAATGCCTAATTAGCGACTTTAAGGAGACGGAAACAAGCCGACCATTTTCCTGTGATTCCGAAGGATAAATTCTATTAGGGGAGTGTGTTTTTTTTTTTTTTTTTTGAACTACAAGAAACAAGTAATATCAGTCGTATTGCTACAACTATAATAGAAATACTCCAACAATAGGAGGCAGGCACAAGCTTGGCCGATAGTACAGCGCCTTGAAAAAGTATTCATACCCCTTGAATTTTTCCACATTTTGTCATGTTACAATCAAAAACGTAAATGTATTTTATTGGGATTTTATGTGATAGACCAACACAAAGTAGTACATAATTGTGAAGTGGAAAGAAAATGATAAATGGTTTTCCAAATGTTTTACGAATAAATATGTGAAAAGTGTGGGGGGCATTTGTATTCAGCCCCCCGGAGTCAATACTTTGTAGAACCTCCTTTCACTGCAATTACAGCTGCAAGTCTTTTTGGGGATGTCTCTACCAGCTTTGTACACCTAGAGAGTGACATTTTTGCCCATTCTTCTTTGTAAAATAGCTCAAGTTCTGTCAGATTGGATGGAGAGCGTCTGTGAACATCAATTTTCAAGTCTTGTCACAGATTCTCATTTGGATTTAGGTCTGTACTTTGACTGGGCCATTCTAACACATCATGAATATACTTTGATCTAAACCATTCCATTGTAGGTCTGGCTGTATGTTTAGGGTCGTTGTCCTGCTTGAAAGTGAACCTCCACCCCAGTCTCAAGTCTTTTGCAATGCCCTGTACACATGACCGGTTTCCCGTCGGAATAAACTCTGAAGGTTTTTTCAGACTGAGTTCCACTGAAACTCTCTTGCGTACACACGATCACACCAAATCAAGAATGGGGTGACGTACAACACGTACGACGGGACTAGAAAAAGGAAGTTCAATAGCCAGTAGCCAATAGCCTCCGTCTCATACTTGCTTCAGAGCATGCGTCGTTTTTGGTCCATCGAAACAGCATACAGACGAGTGTTTTTGCCAACAGGAATTGGTTCCGTCGGAAATATTTGAAACATGTTCTATTTCTAGGTCCATCAGAATTTTCGAAGAAAAAAAAAGTCAGATGAGGCCCACACATGATCGGACTATACGATGAAAAGATTCCATCTGACTTTTTCTGTCAGACATTCCGCTCGTGTGTACGCGGCATTACAGGTTTTCTTCTAAGCCCTTGTACACACGGTCGGACATTCCGACAACAAAATCCGTCGGATTTTGTCCGATGGATTTTGTCCGAAACTGGTGTTGCATACACACGGTCGGACAAAGTTGTCGGACAGTTGTTGTGAAAATCCGATCGTTCAGAACGTGATGACGTTATTTCGTTACGACGGGACTACGTTCAGGCTAGTAGCCAATAGCTTTGGTCTAGGAATTTGATCTGAGCATGCGTGGCACTTTGTCCGATTGTAATTCTCTACAAACGATTTGTTGTCAGAAAATTGTATAGCCCAGCTCTAAAACTTTGTCGGTTGGATATTCCGACGGAAACAGTCCAATGGAGCCCACACACGGTCGGATTATCTGACAACGCGGTCCGATCGGACATTTTCCGTCGGAATGTCTGACCGTGTGTACAAGGGCTAAGATTGCCCTGTATTTGGATCCATCATCTTCCCATCAACTCTGACCAGCTTCCCTGTTCCTACTGAAGAAAAGCATTCCCACACCATGATGCTGCCACCACCATGTTTCACGGTGGGGATGGTGTGTTCAGGGTGATGTGGAGTGTTAGTTTTCCACCAAAACCATTTATCATTTTCCTTATACTTCACAATTATGTGTCACTTTGTGTTGGTCTCTCACATACAATCCCAATAAAATACATTTATGTTTTTGGTTGTAACATGACAAAAAGTGGAAAATTTCAAGGGGTATGAATACTTTTTCAAGGCACTGTAGGTCAATCCAAATATTCAATCATAAATGAATTGTACGGACATGAAAGATTTATATTATATATTATATTTATGTTGGGTACACTTTACATATTTTTATATATGTATATTTAATTGGGTGTGGAAGAATTAGAAAACCCCAGTTAGGAATTGATTTGCCCTCTCCATCTGTTTGGGTTGCCGTTGCTAATGAAACTTAAAATAGTTGTAACCCTCAGACATGAAATATGGACAAAGCATATCCCTCTATAGTGTGTACTTGCCTCAGTTAAGAACACTAAGTGCCATTTCTGTCTGATGTTTCAATCCTCTGCTATCAGCATGAGTCCCCTCTGACGAGTTTTCCTGACCCCAAGAGAAAAAAGGTGACAGGGGAGGGATCTCCAGCAAATTGACAGCATCGGCTCTATTCCTGTTTGCTGTGTGAAAGGAGATGCATCCCTTCCCTCCAATCAGCTCTCAGAGATCTCCTTACTGAGCTCTGCAGTGTGTCATTTCAGCTCCCCGTCTACTTTTTTTCTGAACTCTCAGAAAAGCTTTATAAATGCTGGACTTTAAAAGGATGTAGAGAACAGAAGACAGCAGATAAACAGGTACAATTTAGAGGAGGATTTGTTTATTCTCTGTGTATCACCTGAGGATAGTCGTTTCACTGGGTTTACAACTTCTTTAAAGTGGTTCAAAACCTAAACCATTTTTTACCTTTACTTCAGTGGCGGATGGTGGTAATTTGTTTGTGGGGGCGGCAAACAGTGATGTCATAAGCCTAGGCTTTTTATCAGACAGGAAACAGGAAGTGGGCTGTGTAAGGTATTTACTGGCAGAAGAAAAAATGTTTTACTATCCAATGATAAAACAACAAGGGCAGAAGATTAATAAGATGGAACGATGAAAAAATGACTGAAGTTCCACTTTAAGTATATTTCTTACAACAACAAAAAAAAAGTAAATTTACTTTGACAATTCCACAGCATGGGCACTAGAAATCTGACCAAATAAAAAAAGCACTTACAATTATAATTGTCCTGAACCTTCCCATTTACTCTTCACAGGTGTCTACAGGAGAACAATTTGCATTGAGGAAGTGAAGTAACTGACACCGTAATTGTCAGGCTCTGTGGCCAAAAGAATGTGTATATTGCCAGAATAGTTAAATGAGCCAATTCATTATCAGCATTGTCTGAGCAGGAAAAACATCCATGGAGGAGAGAAAGACCTGTCCATAATTCAATAGGTACTTGTCACACCATGGGGCATTTAACCACTTCAATACCGGGCACTTTCACCCCCTTCCTGCCCAGGCCAATTGTCGGCTTTCAGCGATGTCGCACTTTGAATGACAATTGCGCAGTCATGCAACACTGTACCCATATGACATTTTTCTCATTTTTTTAGACAGAGCTTTCGTTTGGTGGTATTTAATCACCACTGGGTTTTTTATTTTTTGCTAAACAAATGAAAAATGAAACATTTTGAAAAAAGTAAAGTTTTTCTTCATTTCTGTTATAACATTTTTAAAATATGTAATTTTTCTTCTTCAATGATGTGCACAGATGAGGCTGCTCTGATGGGCACTAATGAGGTTGCACTGCTAGGCACTGATGAGGCTGCACTGATGAGGAGGCACTGATGAGGCTGCACTGATGAGGATGCACTGATGAGGGTGCACTGAGGAGGGTGCACTGATGAGGTGGCACTGATGAGGTGGCA
Organism: Lithobates pipiens; assembly: GCF_037356315.1. Taxonomy (NCBI): domain Eukaryota; kingdom Metazoa; phylum Chordata; class Amphibia; order Anura; family Ranidae; genus Lithobates; species Lithobates pipiens. The sequence continues at coordinate 246,182,928 of NW_027507790.1, forward strand.
CTGATGAGGGTGCACTGAATAGGCGGCACTGATGAGGATGCACTGATGAGGCGGCAATGATGAGGGTGCACTGATAAGGAGGCACTGATGAGGCGGCACTGGTGAGGCGACACTGATAAGGGGGCAATTATGAGGAGGCACTGATGAGGGTGCACTGATGAGGCGGCACTGATGAGGAGGCACTGATGAGGGTGCACTGATGAGGACGCACTGATGAAGGTGCACTGATGAGGCGGCACTGATAAGGGGGAAATGATGAGGAGGCACTGATGAGGGTGCACTGATGAGGGTGCACTGATGAGGAGACACTGATGAAGCTGCACTAATGAGGCTGCACTAAGGAGAAAAGTTGGTGCTTTACATCAACCTTGGTGGAGATCCACCTGTCTATTACACACAGTGGTATATAAGGAGAAAAGGGGCAAAAAACGTTTTGAAAGATATATGACTAAACACAGTCCATAGAGTCTATGATAGAGCACTTGAAGGCAACCCAGTGGAGATTAGAAGCAGAACTCTCTGGAGGCTGAGGGAGAAAGCACAGGTGATGAGGCTTCACTGATGAGGAGGCACTGATGTGGGTGCACTGATGAGGAGGCACTGATGAAGAGGCACTGATGAGGGTGCACTGATGAGGAGGCACTGATGAGGAGGCACTGATGAGGGTGCACTGATGAGGAGGCACTGGTGAGGAGACACCGACGAGAGTGCACTGATGAGGAGGCACTGATGATGCTGCACTGATGAGGAGGCACTAATGAGGGTGCACTGATGGGCACTGAGGAGGTTGCACTGATGAGGTGGCAATGATGGGCACTGATGGGCGACACTTATTGACATCACTGTTGAGCACTGATAGGTGGCACTGATGGATACTGATAAGCTATGCTGATGGGCTCTTTATCGTAATCTGTGTCCAAAGGACACAGCGGTCACAGAGATCGCCCACTGCATGCCCCAGGAGACACGCAGGGGCCAGGGTCCTTGGAGGACATCCATGGACACCCTCCCAGAAATAGAAAGCCATGCTGTAGCTGTCTTTCGGCTATAGCGCAGCACTAAAGTGGTGAAAATGTACAGTATGTAAACCTTAAACAGGATCTTCTCTGATGTGCCCCCTTTTGCCTTGTTTAATTCACCATTGAAATAGTTTTCTTATATTTGTTTGATAAGTGCAAGAATAAGAAGTTATTAGTTCAGAAATGTATGTTCTAGAGATCTGAGAATGGGAGTGGTTGAGAAGGTTAGCAACTGGGCAGGGCTGATACCACAAATACACATTCGTTTTTTTTTTTTTCTGTCTGTGCCCCCCATTAGGGAGATTCACCCTCTCTCTTTATCTTGTTTACCATTATCACTGAATGTAAAAGTAAAGAAAATCCCACATTTTGGGGTTGTCCCCAGAAAAGTAATAGCGTCCAATGGGGACACTAGTTCTGGTGATCTGGGTGGCCCCAAGGGATTTCCCTAATTTGCAGGGATTTCATCTCACTTCCTATTTTAGCTATGGGACAGGAGGTGACGGGAACTCTCCCCAGTGAGACACAGATGGCGAAAAACGCTATCCAAAATGATAAAAAAGAAAAGATTTGCCCACAGTTTGACTATAAAATATAACTAAAGGCAAAACTTTTTGTTGTTGTTTTATATGGAGTAGAGAGGGCTTATGCCGTGTACACACGGCTGGACTTTTCAACAGCAAAGGTCCGACGGAACTAATCCGTCGCATAATTTGATCATGTGTGGGCTTCATCTGACCTTTGCTGTCGAAAAATCAGACGGATTTTAGATTTAGAACATGTTTCAAATCTTTCCAATGGACTCGAGTCCGGTCGAAAAATCCGTTCTTCTGTATGCTAGTTCAACAGGCGAAAACCGACGCTAGGGCAGTTATTGGCTACTAGCTATGAACTTCCTTACTCTAGTCCGGTCGTACGTCATCACGTTCTAATCCGTTGGACTTTGATGTGATTGTGTGTGGCCAAGTCTCTTCATTCGGAAAGTCCGTCGGAAGTCCGCCGAAAGTCCGTTGGGAAGACCATCGGACCCAATCTTCCGGAAAGTCTGGTCGTGTGTGCACGGCATTAGAACACTTGCCAGGTTTTTATTGCTCATGTGACATTGTGATCCTCGGACATTGCCCGGGACACAGCACCATCAGGACTGAGAACAAAGATGTAAACTTGGGACAGATGCCTTCTATGCCTAAACTTGTTCACATTGGCACGTTTAGGGCAAGTTGGGGGTGTGGTGCAATAAGAAAAGTCCTGCTTGCTGAATCTTTTGTGCAATTTCCAGCAAACCTTGCATTGCAACAAGATCACTTGTGATGCATGTAACAACGCGTAACAACGCACAACGCGGCAACAACACAACACACAAAAAATAACCATGTGAATAGAGCCGTGAAGTGTTTTGTGTTATGCTAAATTTATACAAACATTTAACATGGAAAGAATGTTTAATGTTTAATCCTTCTAATGTGAATTGTAGTTTCAGACAAAATCCAAGTGCCGAGCACTCACAAATGAACGTGCAGAAATAACAGCTACTCTTTAGCATCCGCGCATATTTTCCCAGATTAATTTAGTGTTAGACATTAAAGGGTTGACCTGTAATTTTTCAAACTGACATCGGTTTAAGCCGTGCAAACCAAAATAATGCATGCACCCAATAATACATTGTAGCATTACCATATTTCTCATTGTCTGCACAATGAATAATTAATATTTTTGGCCTGCTTAACTGCTTATGTCAAGTAAAGTCCTATTAACTGATTATAGAAATGGTTTAACGTGCAGCGTATAAAAATGCCAGACTTGGCTTCATTTTCAAAACTAAATAGGTACTTCTTGACACTTATTTAGTAGGGGATATAATGAAATAGAGGGTGTTGAAGGTGAGGAGAGTTTATAAGAAGAAAAAATAATACTGTAGTCCTTCTTTTTTGCATTCCTCTTTTTCTCATCCATTCCTGTTCTCCCCTCTTCCCCTCGTATCCTCCTCTTCTCGCTTCCTCTACTCTCCACTCCCGCCCCTTCCTCCCTGGCCCCTCTTCCCTTCATTTCTGTCCTCTGCTCCCCTCCCCTACTCTCCATTCCCGCCCCTTCCTCCCTGGCCCCTAACCCCTTTATTTCTGTCCTCTGCTCCCTTCCCCTACTCTCCACTCCCATCCCTTCCTCCCTGGCCCTCTTCCCTTCATTTCTGTCCTCTGCTCCCTTCCCCTACTCTCCACTCCCGTCCCTTCCTCCCTGGCCCCTCTTCCCTTCATTTCTGTCCTCTGCTCCCCTCCCCTACTCTCCTCTTCCCATCCCTTCCTCCCTGGCCCCTCTTCCCTTCATTTCTGTCCTCTGTTCCCCTCCCCTACTCTCCTCTTCCCATCCCTTCCTCCCTGGTCCCTCTTCCCTTCATTTCTGTCCTCTGCTCCCTTCCTCTACTCTCCACTCCCCACTCCCATCCCCTCCTCCCTGGCCCCTCTTCCCTTCATTTCTGTCCTCTGCTCCCTTTCTCTACTCTTCACTCCCGCCCCTTCCTCCCTGGACCCTCTTCCCTTCATTTCTGTCCTCTGCTCCCCTCCCCTACTCTCCTCTTCCCATCCCTTCCTCCCTGGTCCCTCTTCCCTTCATTTCTGTCCTCTGCTCCCTTCCTCTACTCTCCACTCCCCACTCCCATCCTCTCCTCCCTGGCCCCTCTTCCCTTCATTTCTGTCCTCTGCTCCCTTCCCCTACTCTCCACTCCCGCCCCTTCCTCCCTGGCCCCTCTTCCATTCATTTCTGTCCTCTGCTCCCCTCCCCTACTCTCCACTCCCGCCCCTTCCTCCCTGGCCCCTCTTCCCTTCATTTCTGTCCTCTGCTCCCTTCCTCTACTCTCCACTCCCGCCCCTTCCTCTCTGGCCCCTTTCCCCTTCATTTCGGTCCTCTGCTCCGCTCCCCTACTCTCCACTCCTGTCCTTTCCTCGCTGGCCCCTCTACCCTTTCATTTGTGTCCTCTGCTCCCCTCCTCTACCCTCCACTCCCATCCCTTGCTCCCTGGCCCCTATCCCCTTCATTTCAGTCCTCTGCTCCTCTCCCCTACTCTCCACTCCCATCCCTTCCTCCTTGGCCCCTCTCCCCTTCATTTCAGTCATCTGCTCCACTCCCCTACTCTCCACTCCTGTCCCTTCCTCTCTGGCCCCTCTCCCCTTTCATTTGTGTCCTCTGCTCCCCTCCGCTACTCTCCACTCCCGCCCCTTCCTCCCTGGCCCCTCTTCCCTTCATTTCTGTCCTCTGCTCCCTTCCTCTACTCTCCACTCCCGCCCCTTCCTCTCTGGCCCCTCTCCCCTTCATTTCGGTCCTCTGTTCCACTCCCCTACTCTCCAATCCTGTCCCTTCCTCGCTGGCCCCTCTTCCCTTTCATTTGTGTCCTCTGCTCCCTTCCTCTACTCTCCACTCCCGTCCCTTCCTCCCTGGCCCCTCTCCCCTTCATTTCGGTCCTCTGCTCCTCTCCCCTACTCTCCACTCCCATCCCTTCCTCACTGTCCCCTCTCCCCTTCATTTCGGTCCTCTGCTCCCCTGCCCTACTCTCCACTCCTGTCCCCTCCTCTCTGGCCCCTCTCCCCTTTCATTTGTGTCCTTTGCTCCCCTTCTTTACTCTCCACTCTCGTCCCTTCCTCCCTGGCCCCTCTCCCTTTCATTTTTGTCCTCTGCTCCCCTCACCTTCTCTCCACTCCTGCCCCTTCCTCCCTGCCCCCTCTCCCCTTCATTTCTGTCCTCTGCTCCCCTCCCCTATGCTGCACACCTGTCCCTTCTTCCCTGGCCCCTCTTCCCTTCATTTCTGTCCTCTATTCCCCTCCCCTACTCTGCACTCCTGCCCCTTCCACCACTGCTCCTCTCCCCTTCATTTCTGTCCTCTGCTCCCTTCCCCTAATCTCTACTTGTGTCCCTTCCATTCACGCGTGCCCTCTCCTCCCATGCCCTTCCTTCCACTCCTCTCCTATATTTTTCCCTCTTGCCCTCTCTTCAGTTCCTGTTCTCTCTGCCCTTGACCACCCCTCCTATTTTTTCCACTCCTCCCTTCCCCACCTGTCCTTTCCTCCTATTCACTCCCCTCCACTCATGTTGCCACCTCGCTTGCCCTCATCTCTCCTTCATTCCTGTCCTCTCCTCCCTTGCTCTTCACTCCTTTCCCTCTCCTCCTCTGCCCCTTACTCATGTTTTCTCTCCACACCTTCCCCTTAACCATAATTCTCGTAATTTCCCCTCTTGTATTTCTTGTCCTCCCCTTGAAGCATCTTTAGCTGTTCTTATGTATTCTTTTCCTCACCTTCACCATCATGCCCCCCCCCCATTTCTTTCCTCTCCAAGCCCCCCTATCTCTTCCTCTCCCTTTCTTTCCTTTTCTGTTTTCATCACTTCTCTTCTTCTCCCCTAAAATCCCCTCCTGTGTTTTTTGCCTCCTTTACACTTTTCCTCACCTCTCCCCTCCTCTCCTGTGCTCTCCTCTCCTTGACGCCAACCTACCCCTACTTTCCTTCTCTATTCTCATTACCTCCAATCCCCCAATTTTATTCTCTCTTCCTTCTCTGCTTTCCTCCTCTCATGACCTACTCTCTCTTATCTGCCTCACTCTAAATGTTCTTTCCTCCCCTTCCATCATCTCCTAACTCCTCTCCCCCTCTCTCGCAACCTCCACTCTAATTTTTCCTTTCCCATCCTTTACTTCAAAACAGCTTGGCGACATGGCAGGGAAAGCAGGCCCAGGGAGAACATTGTCCCCCAAAAACACTATCTGCACGGAGTGTGTATAATCTCAGTGGACTTGCTCCTATTTCCTCCCACAATTCAAAAACATACTGGTAGGTTAAGCAACTCCCACCCAAAATGGCCTTCATGTGTGCATGACAGTGTGGTAGGCAATGCCAAGACAAGGACCTTTAGCATCTAAGGTGAAAGCCCAAAGTAGACCACCCAAGAAAAAAGGCCAAAGTAGATCCCCCAAACCCTGTGAGCTCTGAACTAATTTAGCAACATAGATTACAGGTTACATAGTTACATAGTAGGTGAGGTAGAAAAAAGACAATTCCATAAAGCCCAACCTATGTGTGTGATTATATAGTATATGTCAGTATTACATTGTATATCCCCGTATTCAGGTGCTTATCTAATAGTTTCTTGAAACTATCAGTGCTTCCCCCCTGAGACCACCACCTGTGGAAGGGAATTCCACATCCTTGCCCCTCTTACAGTAAAGAACCCTCTACGTAGTTTAAGTTTAAACCTCTTTTCTTCAAATTTTAATGAGTGGCCACGTGTCTTGTTAAACTCCCTTTTGCAAAAAAGTTTTATCCCTATTGTGGGGTTACCAGTATGGTATTTGTATATTGAAATCATATCCCCTCTCAAGCGTCTCTTCTCCAGAGAGAATAAGTTCAGTGCTCACTAGTGATGGCCGAACGGTTCGCCCGGCGGTCGTTTCGCGGCGAATTTCCGACTTTCGCCGTCCGCGGGTTCGAACGCCTTTTTCCGTCGTTCGCCCCGGCGGACTTACGTGTTTAATGTATACAAGAACTTTAACCTTTCGTGACACGTTTATCATGTGTTACAGGACAACCAATTGAGACATGACAGCTCATGGACACTTGGACATTCCCCCTAACCTATAAATACACCCGATCCGGTGGCCATTTTACATTCTTTCTTCTGTCACTGTAGGGAAAGGATCCTGTGTGGAGTAGGGACAGAGAAAACGCTAGCTATTTGGTACACAAAAGTTCTTTTCAGGACTGGTATAGGTGTTAGGTCAGCAGCCTGAGTTTCTTTTGTCAGTTTAGATAAAGGGACAGAGCGCTGTATGCTGCTATTTTAGGGACAGCTCAGCCAGATTCGTCTTTCTTCATCATCATCATCATCATCATCATTAGCTGTTACTATCAGGTCCACAAAAGAGCTGTTCCAGCTAATCGTTCCAGCCTACTCTTTTTTGCCAATTTGTATAGGGACAGGCAGGAAGCAGTGTGTCAGGCAGTGAGGATAATTTTAAAGACTTGCTGTTACTATTAGTTCCACAAAGGTTCTTTTCAGGACTGGTATCAGTGGTACGGTAATAGGCTTGTACACGTATAATATTCTTTCTTCCAAATATAGAAAGAATATTATACTTGACTGCTGCCCTTCTGCTGCAGTCTGCTAATCATTCACAACTCACTTGTTCCACAAAGCTCTTTATCAGGACTGGTAACTTGGTCTGTCTAGGGTGCTACGGTACATAGGCTTGGGTGCGGTACAGTCTGCTGTTCTGTAAGGACCGCTATCGGTCCACAATAGATAGGGTTGCCGTGCACTACTGCTGACCGCTGCCCTATACTGCAGCAGTCCTTCAGCGGTATAGGGACTGACGCACAGTCTGCTAAACACTAATACACAACCTGCTTGGTCCACAAAAGTTCTTATAAGGACTGGTAACTTGGTATAGGGTGCTACGGTACATAGGCCTGAGTGCAGTACAGTCTGCTGTTCTGTAAGGACCGCTATCGGTCCACAATACATAGGGTTGCCGTGCACTACTGCTGACCGCTGCCCTATACTGCAGCAGTCCTTCATTGGTATAGGGACTGACGTACAGTCTGCTAATCACTAACACACAACCTGCTTGGTCCACAAAAGTTCTTATAAGGACTGGTAACTTGGTATAGGGTGCTACGGTACATAGGCCTGAGTGCAGTACAGTCTGCTGTTCTGTAAGGACCGCTATCGGTCCACAATACATAGGGTTGCCGTGCACTACTGCTGACCGCTGCCCTATACTGCAGCAGTCCTTCATTGGTATAGGGACTGACGTACAGTCTGCTAATCACTAACACACAACCTGCTTGGTCCACAAAAGTTCTTATAAGGACTGGTAACTTGGTATAGGGTGCTACGGTACATAGGCCTGAGTGCGTTACAGTCTGCTGTTCTGTAAGGACCGCTATCGGTCCACAATACATAGGGTTGCCGTGCACTACTGCTGACCGCTGCCCTATACTGCAGCAGTCCTTCAGCGGTATAGGGACTGACGCACAGTCTGCTAAACACTAACACACAACCTGCTTGGTCCACAAAAGTTTTTATAAGGACTGGTAACTTGGTATAGGGTGCTACGGTACATAGGCCTGAGTGCAGTACAGTCTGCTGTTCTGTAAGGACCGCTATCGGTCCACAATACATAGGGTTGCCGTGCACTACTGCTGACCGCTGCCCTATACTGCAGCAGTCCTTCATTGGTATAGGGACTGACGTACAGTCTGCTAATCACTAACACACAACCTGCTTGGTCCACAAAAGTTCTTATAAGGACTGGTAACTTGGTATAGGGTGCTACGGTACATAGGCCTGAGTGCGTTACAGTCTGCTGTTCTGTAAGGACCGCTATCGGTCCACAATACATAGGGTTGCCGTGCACTACTGCTGACCGCTGCCCTATACTGCAGCAGTCCTTCATTGGTATAGGGACTGACGTACAGTCTGCTAATCACTAACACACAACCTGCTTGGTCCACAAAAGTTCTTATAAGGACTGGTAACTTGGTATAGGGTGCTACGGTACATAGGCCTGAGTGCGTTACAGTCTGCTGTTCTGTAAGGACCGCTATCGGTCCACAATACATAGGGTTGCCGTGCACTACTGCTGACCGCTGCCCTATACTGCAGCAGTCCTTCATTGGTATAGGGACTGACGTACAGTCTGCTAATCACTAACACACAACCTGCTTGGTCCACAAAAGTTCTTATAAGGACTGGTAACTTGGTATAGGGTGCTACGGTACATAGGCCTGAGTGCGTTACAGTCTGCTGTTCTGTAAGGACCGCTATCGGTCCACAATACATAGGGTTGCCGTGCACTACTGCTGACCGCTGCCCTATACTGCAGCAGTCCTTCAGCGGTATAGGGACTGACGCACAGTCTGCTAAACACTAACACACAACCTGCTTGGTCCACAAAAGTTTTTATAAGGACTGGTAACTTGGTATAGGGTGCTACGGTACATAGGCCTGAGTGCGTTACAGTCTGCTGTTCTGTAAGGACCGCTATCGGTCCACAATACATAGGGTTGCCGTGCACTACTGCTGACCGCTGCCCTATACTGCAGCAGTCCTTCATTGGTATAGGGACTGACGTACAGTCTGCTAATCACTAACACACAACCTGCTTGGTCCACAAAAGTTCTTATAAGGACTGGTAACTTGGTATAGGGTGCTACGGTACATAGGCCTGAGTGCGTTACAGTCTGCTGTTCTGTAAGGACCGCTATCGGTCCACAATACATAGGGTTGCCGTGCACTACTGCTGACCGCTGCCCTATACTGCAGCAGTCCTTCAGCGGTATAGGGACTGACGCACAGTCTGCTAAACACTAACACACAACCTGCTTGGTCCACAAAAGTTTTTATAAGGACTGGTAACTTGGTATAGGGTGCTACGGTACATAGGCCTGAGTGCAGTACAGTCTGCTGTTCTGTAAGGACCGCTATCGGTCCACAATACATAGGGTTGCCGTGCACTACTGCTGACCGCTGCCCTATACTGCAGCAGTCCTTCATTGGTATAGGGACTGACGTACAGTCTGCTAATCACTAACACACAACCTGCTTGGTCCACAAAAGTTCTTATAAGGACTGGTAACTTGGTATAGGGTGCTACGGTACATAGGCCTGAGTGCGTTACAGTCTGCTGTTCTGTAAGGACCGCTATCGGTCCACAATACATAGGGTTGCCGTGCACTACTGCTGACCGCTGCCCTATACTGCAGCAGTCCTTCATTGGTATAGGGACTGACGTACAGTCTGCTAATCACTAACACACAACCTGCTTGGTCCACAAAAGTTCTTATAAGGACTGGTAACTTGGTATAGGGTGCTACGGTACATAGGCCTGAGTGCGTTACAGTCTGCTGTTCTGTAAGGACCGCTATCGGTCCACAATACATAGGGTTGCCGTGCACTACTGCTGACCGCTGCCCTATACTGCAGCAGTCCTTCATTGGTATAGGGACTGACGTACAGTCTGCTAATCACTAACACACAACCTGCTTGTTCCACAAAAGTTCTTATAAGGACTGGTAACTTGGTATAGGGTGCTACGGTACATAGGCTTGAGTGCGGTACAGTCTGCTGTTCTGTAAGGACCGCTATCGGTCCACAATAGATAGGGTTGACGTGCACCACTGCTGACCGCTGCCCTATACTGCAGCAGTCCTTCAGCGGTATAGGGACTGACGTACAGTCTGCTAAACACTAATACACAACCTGCTTGGTCCACAAAAGTTCTTATAAGGACTGGTAACTTGGTATAGGGTGCTACGGTACATAGGCTTGAGTGCGGTACAGTCTGCTGTTCTGTAAGGACCGCTATCGGTCCACAATAGATAGGGTTGACGTGCACCACTGCTGACCGCTGCCCTATACTGCAGCAGTCCTTCAGCGGTATAGGGACTGACGTACAGTCTGCTAAACACTAATACACAACCTGCTTGGTCCACAAAAGTTCTTATAAGGACTGGTAACTTGGTATAGGGTGCTACGGTACATAGGCTTGAGTGCGGTACAGTCTGCTGTTCTGTAAGGACCGCTATCGGTCCACAATAGATAGGGTTGACGTGCACCACTGCTGACCGCTGCCCTATACTGCAGCAGTCCTTCAGCGGTATAGGGACTGACGTACAGTCTGCTAAACACTAATACACAACCTGCTTGGTCCACAAAAGTTCTTATAAGGACTGGTAACTTGGTATAGGGTGCTACGGTACATAGGCTTGAGTGCGGTACAGTCTGCTGTTCTGTAAGGACCGCTATCGGTCCACAATAGATAGGGTTGACGTGCACCACTGCTGACCGCTCACCTATACTGCAGCAGTCCTTCAGCGGTATAGGGACTGACGTACAGTCTGCTAATCACTAACACACAACCTGCTTGTTCCACAAAAGTTCTTATAAGGACTGGTAACTTGGTATAGGGTGCTACGGTACATAGGCTTGAGTGCGGTACAGTCTGCTGTTCTGTAAGGACCGCTATCGGTCCACAATAGATAGGGTTGACGTGCACCACTGCTGACCGCTGCCCTATACTGCAGCAGTCCTTCAGCGGTATAGGGACTGACGTACAGTCTGCTAAACACTAATACACAACCTGCTTGGTCCACAAAAGTTCTTATAAGGACTGGTAACTTGGTATAGGGTGCTACGGTACATAGGCTTGAGTGCGGTACAGTCTGCTGTTCTGTAAGGACCGCTATCGGTCCACAATAGATAGGGTTGACGTGCACCACTGCTGACCGCTGCCCTATACTGCAGCAGTCCTTCAGCGGTATAGGGACTGACGTACAGTCTGCTAAACACTAATACACAACCTGCTTGGTCCACAAAAGTTCTTATAAGGACTGGTAACTTGGTATAGGGTGCTACGGTACATAGGCTTGAGTGCGGTACAGTCTGCTGTTCTGTAAGGACCGCTATCGGTCCACAATAGATAGGGTTGACGTGCACCACTGCTGACCGCTGCCCTATACTGCAGCAGTCCTTCAGCGGTATAGGGACTGACGTACAGTCTGCTAAACACTAATACACAACCTGCTTGGTCCACAAAAGTTCTTATAAGGACTGGTAACTTGGTATAGGGTGCTACGGTACATAGGCTTGAGTGCGGTACAGTCTGCTGTTCTGTAAGGACCGCTATCGGTCCACAATAGATAGGGTTGACGTGCACCACTGCTGACCGCTCACCTATACTGCAGCAGTCCTTCAGCGGTATAGGGACTGACGTACAGTCTGCTAATCACTAACACACAACCTGCTTGTTCCACAAAAGTTCTTATAAGGACTGGTAACTTGGTATAGGGTGCTACGGTACATAGGCTTGAGTGCGGTACAGTCTGCTGTTCTGTAAGGACCGCTATCGGTCCACAATAGATAGGGTTGACGTGCACCACTGCTGACCGCTGCCCTATACTGCAGCAGTCCTTCAGCGGTATAGGGACTGACGTACAGTCTGCTAAACACTAATACACAACCTGCTTGGTCCACAAAAGTTCTTATAAGGACTGGTAACTTGGTATAGGGTGCTACGGTACATAGGCTTGAGTGCGGTACAGTCTGCTGTTCTGTAAGGACCGCTATCGGTCCACAATAGATAGGGTTGACGTGCACCACTGCTGACCGCTGCCCTATACTGCAGCAGTCCTTCAGCGGTATAGGGACTGACGTACAGTCTGCTAAACACTAATACACAACCTGCTTGGTCCACAAAAGTTCTTATAAGGACTGGTAACTTGGTATAGGGTGCTACGGTACATAGGCTTGAGTGCGGTACAGTCTGCTGTTCTGTAAGGACCGCTATAGGTCCACAATAGATAGGGTTGACGTGCACCACTGCTGACCGCTCACCTATACTGCAGCAGTCCTTCAGCGGTATAGGGACTAAGAGTTTTGTCACAGGGTCATTTAAAAAATGACATGCAGAGGAAGAGGCAGGCCCTTCCGCAGGGGTGGTAGGGGTAGGGCAGGAGCAACAGGCTTGAGCCAAAGTGGGAAGTTGCAGAAGGTGCGTTCAATTACTTTAAAGGATGCACCAGACTTGGTTGAGTGGCTCGCTCAGCCTTACTCTTCTGCACCCTCCTCATCCTCTCGATCTGCACCCTCTTCTTCACTCTCTGCTATGTGCACCCCCAAAGACACTACCACCAACAACACGACCACCACCACCACCACCACATACCTTCCGCTTGAGTCACTGGAATTATTTTCCGATCCATATCAAGAGGACATTTCTGATGCGCAGCCACTCTTGGTATTGGATCAGGAAGAGGAGGTAGCAACAAGCGCTACTCAGCAGTCTGACGCCAGTACCCAGATCAGCCCAAGGAGGAGGTTGGTCCCCGGTGTTGCTGCCTACTCTACTTATAGCGGTGGGGAAGGTGACGTTGATGATGACGTGTCTAGTGATGTCACGTGGGTGCCCACAAGAGAGGAAGAGGAGGGGAGTTCAGAGGGAGATATGGACCAGCAGATAGGGAGGAGAAGCAGCAATGACTTACATTGCACAGCAGGGACAAAGCAGACTGCAAATGTATCAGGAGCGAGTCATCGACCATGTACGGTCACATCTGGCGCTCCCAGGACACCGGCACATGGCTCCGCAGTGTGGGCTTTTTTTAACGTGTCCGCTGCTGACAATAGCGTTGCCATCTGCAATCTTTGCAGTCAACGCGTTAGTCGCGGTAAGCCCAATACTCACCTAGGGACGACCGCCTTAAGAAGGCACATGAGCAGCCATCACCGAGCCCAGTGGGAGCAACGGAACACACAAAGCCACACTGCAGGCTCTCACCGTCCAGCCTCGTCTTCTACTTCTCCTTCTCCTCTCTCCTCACAATTGTCCTCCACTCCACCTTCCATCACGCCAAGCTCACATTTTTCTGCAAAAAGGCAGGCTTCCGTGGGCCTAATGTTTGAGCGTAAAAAAATGATGACGCCGGATAACCCTCTTGCCCAACGGTTGGCGGCTGGCTTGTCAGAACTCATAGCCCGCCAACTACTGCCATATAAACTGGTGGACTCGGAGGCCTTTCGCAAATTTGTGGCCATTGGAACACCACAATGGAAGGTCCCAGGAAGGAAGTATTTCTCAGAGAAGGGCATCCCAGAGCTATATGGCCATGTTCAGCGGCAAGTGAATGTATCTCTGGCACACAGTGTCGGTGCCAAGATACATCTGACCACAGACACGTGGTCTAGCAAACACGGGCAGGGAAGGTATATCAGTTTTACTGCCCACTGGGTGAACCTTCTGACGGCCGTCAAGCATGTAACCCGTGGCACCCGTGTAGATTTGGTTTTACCGCCACGGATTGCATGCAGGCCTGACTCTTCTTCTCCTCCTCCTACTCCATCCTCCTCCCTCTCCTCCTCAGCTGCCTCCTCCTTTTCCGCTGCTAGCGTCTCTTCCACTGCACCGCCCAAGCTCCCCAGAACCTATTCCACATGCCAGGTGAGACGTTGCCATGCCGTGCTGCGTCTGTTGTGCCTGGAAGCAAAGAGCCACACTGGCCCGGCACTCCTTTCAGCTTTGCGTTCACAGGCAGATGAGTGGCTAACACCGCTCAATTTGACAGTTGGTAAAGTGGTGTGTGACAACGGTGCCAATCTGCTTAGCGCATTGAAACAGGGCAAAATCACGCACGTGCCGTGCATGGCACACGTCTTAAACTTGGTCGTGCAGCGATTCCTTGTCAAATACCCTGGGGTCCAGGACATCTTGCGGCAGGCAAGGAAAATCTCGGCCCATTTCAGAAGATCTTACACGGCCATGGCTCGCCTTGCTGACATTCAGCGGCGACACCATCTGCCGGTCAGACGTCTTATTTGCGATTGCCCGACGCGATGGAACTCAACCTTCTATATGCTTGATAGGCTGCTCCAGCAGAAACGTGCAGTTAACGTCTACCTGTATGAACTCTGCGAAAGAAACGGTTCTGGGGAGCTGGGTTTTTTTTCACCGCGCCAGTGGCTGCTCATGCGCGACACATGCAGACTTCTGCGGCCATTTGAGGAGATCACCAAACTGGTCAGTCGCAGCCATGGCGCCATCAGTGACATGGTACCTTATGCCTTCTTTCTGGAGCGTGCATTGCGTCGTGTCATTGATCAGGCTGTGGAGGAGCAGGAGCGGGAAGATGAGGAAGTCGCAATGCTGGATGAATTCCCAGGGGGGGCTACTCTATCTGAGACAAGTCAACAACAGGAGTCTGATGAGGAGTCAGAGGAGGATGGTGCCGGGGCGGATGAGCAGGAGCAAGAAGAGCATGCTTTAAACCTTTCTGGGATCCCTGTTGTGCGAGGATGGGGAGAGGAGAATGAAGAGGACGACATTATCCTGGATGATGAGCAGGAGCCAGGCCACCACACCGCTTCCACTTTAGTGCAAATGGGGGCCTTCATGCTCCAGTGTTTTAATAGGGACCCCCGTATAAAAAGCATGAGGGTCAAGGACCAGTACTGGGTGGCAACGTACTTAGACCCCCGGTACAAACACAAAATGGCGGAAATGTTACCGCCGTCGCAGAGGGCTGTCAGAATGCAGCACTTCCAGGCCTTGCTTCGAGAAATGCTGCATTCTGCTTTTGCGTGCGCTGGCAGAGGAGCAATTCCCACTCCCAGAGAAGGATTTGCGGGTACCAATCCAACAGCGCCTGCAAGAAGAGGCCGGTTTGAAGATGTGTTGGTGACTTCGGATATGAGGTCATTCTTTCAGCCGACCCATCGACAGGTGTCATCCGGATCCAGCATCAGGGAACGCCTAGACCGTCAGGTGTCCGACTACATTGGGTTAACGGCCGATGTGGACGCTCTGAGGAGTGATGAACCCCTAGACTACTGGGTGGGCAGGCTTGACCTCTGGCCAGAGCTTGCCCAATTTGCAATCGAACTGTTGGCTTGCCCCTCATCCAGTGTCCTGTCCGAAAGGACGTTCAGCGCAGCAGGGGGGATTGTGACCGATAAGCGTACTCGCCTAGCTCACCACAGTGTTAACTACCTCACATTTCTAAAAATGAATGAGGCATGGATCTCGGAGGAATTCAACACATGTGATCAGTAGACCATGTATATGTCTATAAACAATTTTTGGAATCAAGCACACAGACCTTCTTAATTCATTTGGCTCACTTCCCTGACCCAAAAAAGCACACCGTACTATATGCCCCTACCCTCCTCTTTGAAGAGGTTGAGCGGTGTCATATTTCTACTGGGGCTGCTTATTATGAGGGGTTCCCACCATCCCTGTGCTGTGCTGACTTCCTCCTGGGTGTTCTTATTATGAGGGGCTCCCACCATCCCTGTGCTGTGCTGACTTCCTCCTGGGGGTTCTTATTATGAGGGGATCACACCATCCCTGTGCTGTGCTGACTTCCTCCTGGGGCTGCTTACGGTGCTGCTGTCAGCGCTGTATGTCACGGAGCTGCTGTCAGCGCTGTATGTCACGGAGCTGCTGTCAGCGCTGTATGTCACGGAGCTGCTGTCAGCGCTGTATGTCACGGAGCTGCTGTCAGCGCTGTATGTCACGGAGCTGCTGTCAGCGCTGTATGTCACGGAGCTGCTGTCAGCGCTGTATGTCACGGAGCTGCTGTCAGCGCTGTATGTCACGGAGCTGCTGTCAGCGCTGTATGTCACGGAGCTGCTGTCAGCGCTGTATGTCACGGAGCTGCTGTCAGCGCTGTATGTCACGGTGCTGCTGTCAGCGCTGTATGTCACGGAGCTGCTGTCAGCGCTGTATGTCACGGAGCTGCTGTCAGTGCTGTATGTCACGGAGCTGCTGTCAGCGCTGTATGTCACGGAGCTGCTGTCAGCGCTGTATGTCACGGAGCTGCTGTCAGCGCTGTATGTCACGGTGCTGCTGTCAGCGCTGTATGTCACGGAGCTGCTGTCAGCGCTGTATGTCACGGAGCTGCTGTCAGCGCTGTATGTCACGGAGCTGCTGTCAGCGCTGTATGTCACGGAGCTGCTGTCAGCGCTGTATGTCACGGAGCTGCTGTCAGCGCTGTATGTCACGGTGCTGATGTCAGTGCTCTGTATTACGGTGCTGCTGTCAGTGCTCTGTATCTCCTGCACCCTCTTGTTTGCCTACCCTGGTCCCTGACCTTCCCTCTCCTCCATTGCCTTCATTAGCTCCATAGTCCTGAATTGTCAGAACAATTTCCCAAATAAAAAAAAAATGCTTGTAGTTATCGATCCCAAATTCACCTCATACATGTATTATGCTATTGTCCAGGTGGTGGGACTACGTGCTACCCCCTAATAATTACCCCGTGGCCGCAAATTCGACCTAAAGGTTTGCGAAATTCGCCTCCCATTGAAGTCAATGGAGCCCGCGGCGAACGGTCGTTTTCGCGAACGTTTGTGTCCGTTCGCGTTTCGCGTTCGCGAAACGTCCCGTCGGAAGTTCGTCCATCACTAGTGCTCACAACCTTTCCTCATAACTAACATCCTCCAGACCCTTTATTAGCTTTGTCGCCCTTCTTTGTACATCGCTCCATTTCCAGTACATCCTTCCTGAGGACTGGTGCCCAGAACTGGACAGAAAACTTTAGGTGCGGCCGGACCAGAGTCTTGTAGAGCGGGAGAATTATCGATTTATCTCTGGAATTAATCCCCTTTTTAATGCCAATATTCTGTTTGCTTTGTTAGCAGCAGCTTGGCATTGCATGCCATTGCTGAGCCTATCATCTACTAGGACCCCCAAGGTCCTTTTCCATCCTAGATTCCCCCAGAGGTTCTCTGGCCTTTTTTGCGTTCCTCCTCCCGCTGAAGCGCCAATGCCCCGGAAGCTGGGAAAGTGAACAGTGAGCTTCTTCAGGGCCAAAACTAACGTGATCAGCTCTCCTTAATCTTAAGTTAAAAAAGTTTAGTAGCTCTCTAAACAAGTGAATGAAATATGTAAATAAACAGATTTAATGATTTCATCAGCAACTCATTTAAAAACAACGCCTTTCGTTTTAATTATACCAGCGTTATTCCTTAACATCACTAGGGCAAAATGGATAAACATATTAGGGAAATTCATGCACAGGCTTTGGATGGTGCTTGCATAAATCCTCTCATTAAAGCTTGTAACCAGCAGAGACTGACCGGATAAGAGAATTACCGGTGTCACAGCTGAATGCGAAACACGTTATGTGGATTGAATAGAACTGTGGAATTATTAGGATAACAATGAATGTATTTATAATTATGTATAAACATGTATATGCATTCATCTAACCAGCAAGACAACAAAGCGGTATGTGCATTAAGAATTTCTATATTAGAATATATTAGAGTCACGATAAATAAGCAACAAAAGATCAAATCGCAACTAAAGGCAAGCTTTTTGTTTTTGTTTTTGGTTAAAGTGGTAAGGGGTTGGACCTTTTAATTGGGCAGATTCACTCTCTCTCTATTTGTTCTGGTGACCACTGTCACCATGAGAGGCTGAACATGGAGGGGTCGGTTCGGTAGGGGGGAATGCAGCAAGCAGACCACCTATGGTTTCCACCTCATCCCTTTAAACCCAAACACCTATTAATCACGCAGGTTCTGAGGCTGATTAAGGTGGTAATTAAACTCACTCTGTGCCTTATCTGCATTTAATTAGCCTCAGAACCCGTGTAATTCAAACGTGTCTGGGTTTAAAGGGATGAGGTGGCAACTCTAAGCCCTTGTACACACGGTCGGACATTCCGACAACAAAATCCGTCGGATTTTGTCCGACAGATTTTGTCCGAAACTTGTGTTGCATACACACGGTCGGACAAAGTTGTCAGAAAATCCGATCGTTCAGAACATGATGATGTTATTTTGTTACAACGGGAC
This sequence comes from Lithobates pipiens, assembly GCF_037356315.1. NCBI lineage: Eukaryota > Metazoa > Chordata > Amphibia > Anura > Ranidae > Lithobates > Lithobates pipiens. The sequence goes on from NW_027507790.1 coordinate 246,201,284, forward strand.
TACGTTCACATGTAAACCAATCAGTATATACTTATTGGGATTTTTTTTTTTGCCAGAAATATGTAGCAGAATACGCATTGGCCTAAATTTATGAAGAAATTCGATTTTTTTACTTTTTTTATTGGATATGATTTATAGCGTAAATTAAAAAAAAACAAAATATATATATATATATATATATATATATATATATATATATATATATATAAAAAGTTATACGAACAATTCATCAATATATACGAGAATATCAGTATAAAAACAGCGCTTATTTTTATAACAAAAAGTCCTTTGTAGAAGTCGTAATAAACAAAAAAAATCACTAGACAGTTCCAAAATGTGCAGATAAAGTGCCTATAGTGATTTAATCAACGTTATAAGGTGATCAAAGGTGCTGCCAAACTTTCTTCCACCATAAACCGGGAGTGCTTCACCACATGCGATGCGTATCCCCCTCGGGGGTTAAACTCACCAGACACTGCTGATAAGATAAGCCTTAAGGAGTGATCACTTCAATGGATATAGTAATATTCATATATATCCCCCTTTAGCGTTGCAGTCACAAGTAGTCCTCCAAGTATATCATAGAAATGAAACAGAATGTATACATAGCATAATACTGTTTTATTTTTTAAAAAGTTTGACACATATCAACAAAGTCACCCACTTCAATATATGTGTACATTAACAAAGAGTAACATCAGCGTTAAAATCGTGTACTTCACCGAATTATCGATTCCAGAACCATTCACCAGTGTTCCCCTGTATGCACTGGGTATCACTTCCTGGTCCGTGGTTAGCGGTGGAGCGCACACCTCACTTCCGGTAGCGTCGTGTAGGCCACGCTCTGACGCGTTTCGTCACTTCCGACTTCAACCGAGGGCGTGTCGGAAGTCACTACTTGTGACTGCAACGCTAAAGGGGGATATATATGAATATTACTATATCCATTGAAGTGATCACTCCTTAAGGCTTATCTTATCAGCAGTGTCTGGTGAGTTTAACCCCCGAGGGGGGCACGCATCGCATGTGGTGAAGCACTCCCGGTTTATGGTGGAAGAAAGTTTGGCAGCACCTTTGATCACCTTATAACGTTGATTAAATCACTATAGGCACTTTATCTGCACATTTTGGAACTGTCTAGTGATTTTTTTTGTTTATTACGACTTCTACAAAGGACTTTTTGTTATAAAAATAAGCGCTGTTTTTATACTGATATTCTCGTATATATTGATGAATTGTTCGTATAACTTTTTTAATATATTTTTATTATAAAATTTTTAATGGCTGCTACTATTGTCCGCTCTGCTGGGTTTAATATACTCAGCAGTTATTATCAAGTATAGTGTGGTTCTAGCATTTACATATGCAGGTATCCGCTTGAAAGGAAGTGTGTATGTGTATGTATATGTATATATATATATATATATATATATATATATATATACTCCTTTATTTACGTGTGTGCGTTCACTGTTTAAGGGGGCTCATATACGTGAGTATATATATATAATTTTGGGAGGTGTATGAAGGTCTTAGTTTGGCGCAGAGAGGTATATGATAGGCCGTTTTAAAGTATACCTGCTGTTGTTTATATATATATATATATATATATATATATATATATTTTTTTTTTTTTTAATTGTTGGGTGTTTTTGTTTATTGTGCAAAAAAAAACCCCCAAAACAACGCTGTTTGTGGGTAAAAAAAAGGACATACTGTATTTGCTGGCGTATAAGACTACCTTTTACACTTAAAAAAAATGCCCAAAAATCGGGGGTCGTCTTATACGCCGGGTATACAGGTATACAATTCTGCCCGATGGATGTCAGCCCCCAAATGTCTGGTAATACTGTATGTGGCGTCAGCTACAAACAGTATACGCCGTTGAGCCAATCCCAGCGAGCGATGCATTCTATTAATGAATACAGAGCCTGCTTGGATTGGAGTAACAACCTCTGCCAATCCGAGCAGGCTACATAGAGTAGCCTGCTCAGATTGGCTTTGAGAGAGAGAGAGAGAGAGGCAAGGGCTGATGATGCTACAGCCTCTGCCAATCCAAGCAGGCGTTGTATTCCCTGGGTAAATCCATTCACTGATCTACTACTATACATCCTGCTGTTTGCCTTTGAGGTCCCAGGCACCCAAGAGGGACAGGTAAATCTGGTACATATGACAGGGGGGTTATTAAATGCATTTTGGTGGACAATTCCCATAGAATGTGACCCAAAAGTGGTATAGGATTGGTTAGTGAAAAATTCTACTTTCCAGAGTTGTGGCATTCAATAGATCTCTGTTTGTGTTATTATTGTTTGATTTACTTTATGACATAACACAGCATGGTGGATGAGTAGTTGGCATTCTTGCTTTGTGTTTTTTAATGGTTCTAATGTTTTTTTTAAATGGTGTTGCCTCAGAAGGAGGGTAGTCTTATACCGCGAGTATTGCCCAAAACCTATGTTTTCACTTGAAAAATAGGGGGTCGTCTTATACGCCCAGTCGCCTTATACGCCGGCAAATACGGTACATTTTGTTCGGGTACAGCGTTGCATGACTGCTCAATTGTCAGCTAAAATAACGCGGCGCCATATCGTAAAAAGTGGCCTGGTCACGAAGAGCGGTAAATTATTTGGAGGTCAAGTGGTTAAGGGAAGACTTGCAGCACATGAAAAAAAAAAGTTTGCTATGGACGGGACAGACAGCAGCTAAAAGTAAATGCTGACTTCAAATGAAACTATTAATGAATTATTAATTAATTAAGAAATTTAAGACAAAAGAGCTTCTGATATTAAGGGGGGGGGGGGGGGGGAACAAAGGGACTGAATACTCACAGAGCTACCAATCAAAACGAAATTGTGACATTCACCTGCCCCTCCCCTTCTCCAATCACATGATGCCTTATATTCAGTGAAAAGAATAGAAGACGTTTTATGAATGGAGGTGGTGGCATGCAAGCAATCTACATTGCCTTCATTGCATGATAGCTGGAATTTTAAGTCTCAGCTCTCGAAGTTCGGCACCCACTGTACTATAGTATTACGTTTTTCAGCAATACAGCAGCCTTCCACACATGGGACACGCCTGGTGATTTATTGGAGGGGATTTATTGGTACATAGCAAAGATTTCAGCTTTAAGGTTGTGTTAAACTCTCAGCATTTTTTAGTTTTACACATTGAACACAAACAAATAAGCATTCCCCAGTAAACTGTTGAAATTCTTACCCCAGCACTTACAGTTTACCACTTTCTATGCTATTGACTCTTGCTCTGTCAGTGTCGCTTTCCTAAACTTCCAGCCTTAAAAGAAAACCGCTAGGGGACAGTGCCGTCTCGATCCAGTCTTTTAGGTTAGATAAGAGAGTAGGAGGAGGGAGAAGCAAGGGAGTGCTTTGCCATCCTAGGCTATGGGGCTGTGTGTTTCTATTGATGTACACAATAGAGGGAAGTACAACTCTAGTCCCTGTATGCAACGATGGTTTCATAGGATGCTGCAGGAGACTGCCGAGCTTCCGATGATAAGAATTAATAGGTAAAAAAAATGTGGGAAGCTCACCTTAAAATGAAACCCTCCAGCAGCGCTCTGTCACCGCTGACAGGGCTTTCATCCGGGTTGGCAAGCTCAGGTCCTTTGATTGGATGAGCCGCGATGACCTCTGTTCATAGCACAGGACTCTGAAGAAATGGCACTGGTGACATCATTGGTGGCTTCGCAAGTAAGTATCTCCTCAACGGTGCATGTTTAGGAGATATTTACTGTACCTATAGGTAAGCTTTATTATAGGCTTACCTGTAGGTAAAAATCAAGCATGGGAGTTTACTACAGAGATGAATGGAGGCATTTTTTGTGTGCTTTTACTGTAATGTGTATATATATATATATATATATATATATAATGTAATGTATGTATAAACTAAAGTGATTGTAAAGTCTCGTTTGTTTTTCTCTAAAATTAACAAACATGCTATACTTGCCTCTCAGTTGGTTTTGCACAGAGCAGCCCGGATCCTCCTCTTCTCAGGTCCCTCTTTGGCTCTCCTAGCCCTTCCCTCCTGTTCAGTGCCCCCACAACAAGCCGCTTGCTATGGGGGCACCCGAGCCGAGGCACAGCTCCCTGTGTCTATTCAGACACGGAGCCCCGACTGACAGCAGTGGGAGCTAATGGCTCCACTGCTGTGTCTCAGCCAATCAGGAGGAGTGTCCCTGATGGCCGAGGAACTTGTGGACATCACTGGATATAGAGGGGGCTCAGGTAAGTTTTAGGGTGTGCTGGGGCAGCTGCTGCACACAGAAGGTTTCTTTATCGTAATGCATAGAATGCATTGAGATAAAAAAAAAAAAAAATTCTGACTTTACAACTCCTTTACTATGCATAGTCCAGGCTCAGGTTCACTTTAAACATGAACTTAAAGTGGAGTTACACCCCAAAAAACAAAAATGTATTAATGTGCTTAAACGCTTGATGTCACTTAGCAAGTTGTATGAAATGTTATGAATGGAACAGAAATTGTCTAAGGCCGCGTACACACGCGGGGACTGTTCGGCCAACTTTGTCCACTGAACAGTGTTTCGGCGGACAGTCCGCCCGTGTGTGGGCGTTCAGCGGACAGTTTCAGCGAACAGTCCGCTGAACAAGGTTTTTCGGAATTTCCGAAAAACTGTCCGCTGAAACCTTGTTTCAGCGAACAGTTCCCTCGTGTGTAGGCTTGTTCGACAAACTAAGTTCCGCGCATGTTCAGAAAGGCTTTACACGCCGAAAGTTATAATGCAGTGTATAGGACGTCGTATTTTTCGTCCTGTCGTACGTGCCGTTCACGTCATCGCGCACGGTTTCAGCAAACTGTTCGTACGTCGTGTGTGGCCATGTCCGTCCATGCTAATTTTGAGCGGACTGTTTGCCGAAACTGTTTGACGGACAAAGTTGGGCGAACAGTCCCCGCGTGTGTACGCGGCCTTAGGCTTCATGGGGCAGGAAGGGAGATCGCCCCCCTCTCCCCCCTCACTCTTGTCAATCATCTGGGACACGTGACCGGTCCCAGATGATTGCGCGGCGCGGCTCGTGCATGCACAGTGGGTGCCTGGCTGTGAAGCCACAGCCCTGCGCCCACAGTTAAAATGCCGGCGCCGCTGAGCGGAGGTGGGGATGAGCGGGGCTTCCATCGCCTGCATCGATGGACCCTGGGACAGGTAAGTGTCCGATTATTAAAAGTCAGCAGCTACAGTATTTGTATTTTTTTGTATTATTGTAGTATTTGTAGCTGCTGACTTTTTTTTTTTTTTTTTTTAAGTGGGAACCCCTCTTTAACAGCAGCTAAATGCTTCCGCTGATAGAAATTATCAGGGGAAATAAAATAAGATTTTTGTGCCTCCGTTATAAACTTTGAAGATACATTTCTCCACAATGCCTATAGCTACAGAGATGAATGAAGTGCTTTTACTGTGCTGTATATGTAAAGACTTTTATGTGTATAGTCCAGGCACAGGTTCATTTTAAGGTTGAACTTAGAAGCTAAAACACAGTTAAAAAGCGATAACTATGGAAACTTTGCTTAGCCAGTTCTGTGACGCAGATAGCACAGCACTTCCCAAGACTTCTTTATAGACTACACTGCCGTTGAGCAGTGCAACCTGATCTGTACATCACTATTAGGGATGAGCTTCGTGTTCGAGTCGAACGTACGTTCGACTCGAACATTGGCTGTTCGGCCGTTCGGCGAATTCCGAACGTTTGGGCCGTTCGCGTCAAAATTCGAGTGGCGCGCGCGGACCACAATGCACTGCGGTGGCGCAGTGCATTGCTGGCTCATGATTGGCCAAGCATGCACTGTGACCCCGCATGCTTGGCCAATCGTAGCGCCAGCAGCGAGGAGAGCCATGATTGGCCACAGGCATCCTGCCTGTGGCCAATCATAGCTCAGGCTGTGTAGTGCACGCCCCACACTATATAAGGCCGCCTTTGAGGCGGCCTCGTGTAGTGTGTTAGCATCTGAAGCAGTGGGTGTTCTGTGTACCTTCAACACAGTACACACCAATCGTTTTTGGCTGATTTCCTATCTTGCTGCTGTGTAGTGGTTGTTGTCTGTGCCCTGACCGCAGTATACACCACTATATTCACCTCACCTATATAGCTAGTGATCTAGCTTTAACCACTTAACAACTGCCCATTGCCGATTAACGGCTTCAGGGCGGTTGTTTAACTCTGAGAGGCCGTTAATTAACGGCCTCCCAGAATTCTGCTCTCGCGTGCCCCGAGGTGTGCGCACTCGAGAGCATCCGTGACCGCCGGGTCGCATCACGGATCACGGTAAACGGCCGCTCATAGCGGCCGTTTACCACGTGATTGCTCCGTCAAATGACGGAGTGATCACTTGGAAACAAACCGGCGTCATGTTATGACGCCTGTTCCTCCCTCCCCTCTCTGTACCGATCGGTACAGCGGAGGGGAAAGAGATCGGTGTCAGCAGCGATGTGGGCTGCATCTGCAGTGCCCACATCGCTGCTCACCGAATTTAACCCCTCAATTCCCTGCCAATACTCTGCAATACCAGTGCATACTCTGCAGTACCCTGCCATTACTCTGCAGTACCCCCCATTACTCTGCAGTACCCCCCAATACTCTGCAGTACCCCCCAATACTCTGCAGTACCCTACCATTACTCTGGAGTACCCCCAATACTCTGCAGTACCCTGCTATTACTCTGTAGTACCCCGCCAATACCCCGCCAATACTCTGCAATACCCTGCCATAAATTGCCATACCCAGCCATACTCGGAGATACCCAGCCATACTCGGTGATACCCTGAAATACCCAGCCATAGACGCCCCCCACCCCTCACCGCCCTCCGGTGCTTCTACCAACTCGCCAGTACGATCAAAGCCAGAATCTTTTTTTTATTTTTTATTTCAGGCTTCCCAGCCTAGAGGTGAGATGTGGGGTCATATTGACCCCCAGATTTCACTGTAAAGAGGACCTGTCACCCCATATTCCTATTACAAGGGATGTTTACATTCCTTGTAATAGGAATAAAAGTGATCAAAAATATATTTTTGGGGAAAAAAATGTCAAACTAAAATAAATAAAGTAAAATGAACAATAAAAAAAAAAAATTTTTTTAAAGTGCCCATGTCCCCATGTGCTCGCATGCAGAAGCGAACGCATGCGTAAGCCCCGCCCACATATGAAAATGGTGTTCAAACCACACATGTGAGGTATCGCCGAGAACGTTAGAGCGAGAGCAATAATTCTAGTCCTAGACCTCCTCTGCAACTCAAAACATGTAACCAGTAAAAAAAATTTTAAGCGTCGCCTATGTGGATTTTTTAAGTAGCGACGTTTGGCGCCATTCCACGGGCATGTGCAATTTTGAAGAGTGACATGTTTGATATCTATTTACTCAGCATAACTTCATCTTTCACTTTATGCAAACATTGGGCTAACTTTACTGTTTTTTTTGTTTGTTTTTTAAGCACAAAACAGTTTTTTCCCCCCAAAAAACGCGTTTGAAAAATTGCTGTGCAAATACCGTGTGAGATAAAAATTTGCAACGACCACCATTGTATTCTCCAGGGTCTTTTGGTATGCATATGCTGTGTGTGTGAAATAACCTGATAATATGACAATTTTGTGGAAAAAAAGGAAATAGGCCGTCAGTACTTCAGGTGTGATCAATTTTCAGATATTGGCACCATAGCTTGTGGACTCTATAACTTTCACAAAGACCAAATAATATCCACCAATTTGTACTTATTTTTACCAAAGATATGTAGTAGTATGAATTTTGGCCAAAATTTATGAAGAAAAAATTACTAATCTGCTAAATTTTATAACAGAAACGAAGAAAAATTCATTTTTTCGCAGAATTTTCGGTCTTTTTTCTTTTATAGCACAAAAAATAAAAAACTGAGAGGTGATTAAATACCACCAAAAGAAAGCTCTATTTGTGTGAAAAAAAGGACAAACATTTCCTATAGGTCCAGTGTTGCATGACTGAGTAATTGTCATTCAAAATGTGAGGGCACCGAAAGCTGAAAATTGGTCTGGTTATTAAGGGTGTTTAAGTGCCCAGTGGTCAAGTGGTTAATAATAGAGCTTGCAGTCAGTAGTGTTAGGAGATACATACCGCTATAATATAGGGCAGGCCCCTACTTTCAAACATCCAACTTACAAACATCTCCTACTTGCAAACGCAAGGAGACAGCAGCAAGTGAGATGAAAAAAGATGGACGACAAAACAAATTATACAGGGGTGATAACCCTTCCCTATGTTTTCCAAAAAGCTTAAAAATAGTTTGTTTGACTGGAGCTACACTTTAAAAATGTACCAGTTGAAAATTACAAACAGATTCAACTTAACACAACAAACCTACACAGTCCCTGTCTTGTTTGCACCGCCTGTATACTGCTGTTCTGAGTATATAGGGCCTGGGGGCCACACGCATTTCCTTTTTTTAATATGGGTACGGGGTTCCCCTTAATATGCGTACAAGACCCAAATAGGCTGGTAATGGGCAGGGAGGGCTACCCATGCCATTTTTCTGAATGATTTTCAACCATATTGCAGGAACCAGATATAACATTAAAACCGCAAGCAGTTTTAAATGGTGTTATTTCCGTTTAATGTCATTTTGTGCAGGGACTGTTCCAAACACGGGAAACACGTGGCACTTCACAGGCATACTATAGACACCCCCCAGGCACCATATTTAAAGGAATATTTCACCTTTTTTTTTCACTTTAATCGTCATTAAAATCAGTGCTCCCGCCAAAACGGCAGTTTTTAAAACTTTTTTTTGCAGTGACCCATGTCCCCTGAGGCAGGAGGCAGGTCCCTAAACCCTTTTTAGGACACTATCTTGCATATTAGCCGTTAAAATTAGCACTTTCCATTTCATACTTTCGAGTCCCATAGACTTCAATGGGGTTCTAACGTTCGTTTCGAACGCGGGGGTCGTTCGCAAGTTCTGGTGCGAACCGAACCGGGGGGTGTTCGGCTCATCCCTAATCACTATGCAGGTCTTTGGGGGTTACAGCGGGCTGAAATACAAGGAAGGATATTAGAGTTTCCTTCCATTGGTGCCAAAAACTGCAGTCGCAATAGCTCGATTGGCTCCTTTATTGCTGATGTTCGTATTGTGCCCAGAGTTCTTTTTTAGTAAATGGAAAAAGTACTTCTGTTCTCCTCGCATCCTAGAAGCCTGCACCAGTCTTACAGCGATCATAAATATCTGGAATACTGCATTACGTGCAAGTTGCATTTTATTTTCTATAGTCCTTGCATGTCAGAGCCTTTCTGAAAGCTATACTGTTTCTGCTGGAGAATGCTGACTCATTTACAATGTTCCATCTGCAAATATCTGACAAGTTAGACTAATTACTGAAAGGCCATAATAAAAGGGAGAAAAAAAATCTAATTAGCGTTTTTCTAAGATTAGCAGTGGCTCCGGGCAATAACACTGCCCGAGATTTGAAATACATTTTTTCAGTTCATTTCCAGAACAAACAAACAAATGCTATCTTTTGCAGACACACAGAGAAAGAGTTTTATGGATTGAATAATATAACTTAGGTTTTTTTTTTTAAAGATTCCATTCCAAGAAGATAATTAAAAAAAGGAAAAAACAAAACAAAAAAAAAACATTCTTTATCTTTGTCTGGTTAAAGCAACCATGTCAGTTTAAGAAAAGTCCCCTGCAAGAATATATGTAGTATACTTCTAGATTGTAAGCTCTAACGAGCAAGGCCCTCTGATCCCTCCTGTATTGATTTGTATTGTAAGTGTACTGTCTGCCCTCATATTGTAAAGCGCTGCGCAAACTGTTGGCGCTATATAAATCCTGAATAATAATAATACTCACCTTCCACAGCATGCCATGGTTCCATCCCCAAGACCCCTAGAGGCCAACCTAGTGGTCACACTCACTCCGATGAAAAAATATAGAAAACACTCTCCAGCAATGCACACCAAACTGAGCATGTGCAGCTTTCCCCCCAAGGCTCTGTTCTATCAGCAGATAGATTGGGGACTGTGGAAGTGGGAGGATCCAAAAAGATAGGATGTATAATGTTCTCAGTCTCCGACCATCCCTTTGTTTGTTTACAGCCTCTGACCATCTAATGAAGAATTTTCCAATCTCTGACCACTTCTTTTTGTATGTCTACAGTCTATAACTATGTCCTGTAGAATGTTCACAGTCTCTGATTGCCTCTTTATGTATGTCTACAGTCTATAACCATGTCCTGTGGAATGTTCACAGTCTCTGATTTCCTCTTTATGTATGTCTGCAGTCTATAACCATGTCCTGTAGAATGTTCACAGTCTCTGACCATCTCTTTATTTGTCTACAGTCTATGACCATCTCCTGTAGAATGTTCCCAGTCTTCGTCTACAGTCAATGACCATCTCCTGTAGAATGTTCCCAGTCTTCGTCTACAGTCAATGACCATCTCCTGTAGAATGTTCCCAGTCTTCGTCTATAGTCAATGACTATCTCCTGTAGAATATTCTCAGTTTCTGACCATCTCTTTATTGATCTACAGTCTATCACCATCTCCTGTACAATGTTCCCAGTCTCTGACCATCTTTTGTTGCATGTCTAAAGTCTCTGATCATCTCCAGTAGCATGCCTGCAGTCTCTGAACATCTCTTGTTGTATGTCTACAGTCGCTGACCATCTCCTGTTCCACATCTGCAGTCTGTGACCATCTTCCAGTCTATGGCTATGTCTTGTCACGTGTCTGCAGTTTCCAACCATCACTTGTTGCATTTCTGCAGTCTGTGACTATGACCATCAAATGTAGCAAGTCTACAGTCTCTGGCTATGTTATGTTGCAGTCTCTGACAGTTTTCTGTAGAAGTATACTCACTGAATATCTTTGATCCTTTGGTGACATCAGAGACCCCTTAGATCATGAAACTTGACCGCCCCTGTTCCAAACCCAATATTGCCACAGGACTAAGCAGCAGTTGCATAGGAGTTTTGAAGAAGGAACCTCAAAGCACAGGATAGGGAGGAGAACAGGCATTTAAACTCTAGGAAGCGTTGAATTCCAACCAAAGCATTTAAATGGAGGGGAGATAGTAGACACGGGCCACCAGGGAGGTGGGCATACAACCTCTTCCCTTACAGGAAACTTTCATATGGATTTTTATTAAATTGACAGTGTCACTTTAAAGAAGAGTTCCAAAAAATGGATCAATACTTGGTAACTCTTATCTGGAAAAGGGTTTTTAATTCTGTCCAGTCAGTGTTGTCATCCACACTGCCACAATACACAATACATCTCTGCCACAATACACAGGCAGATAGTGCATGCTGATATTTTTTTCTATTTTTGTTGGTCAGTAGCAAACCCCAGGCAACCAATCAATTTAGATGATACTTTGTATCACCATTTAGAGATGCTAAACCACCCCAAGGTCCACAAAGTTGTTACCGCTGAATGTTGTTCAGCTGTGTTCAATTCAGGTCAGCTGAATAAGAGAAACTTTTTCCAATGTATTTCTAATTCAAGGCTACACTTGTAAGGCTGAATTTCTGCATAGCCAATATAGATTCTGGTGATGGCGCTTCCTGGGTCGGAGCAAAGATTCTCATTGTGTGCGCCCCCTCATGTATAATAAAAGGTTCTACACTGCTGTCTGTCCAGCCTGCCAGTGTAATGTTGCCATATATTCGTACTTGAACAGCTGTGTATTTTGTACTGTGTAATCGCAATTCACCTATATCGCTCCATGACATTTCAGACTCCACCCCGATAAACTCCACATGTCTTCTTTGTCTGCCATGTAAATTTTTGTTAGTGTGCTACTAAGGCAAGCCAGTTGACTGAGGAAAGGAGCAGGAGGTATAAATTCAGCTCTTTGTATTTGTGCAGTACAATAAAGTTGTTTTTTGAGACTGAACCCCCGAGAAAAGCCAAACAGCTCGCCATGCGTCGGTAGCCTTGGAGTTTTCTGACAATGCTGTTAAAGCGGTTAATCTGGAGGTGTTCCAAAACCCTGCTGATCCATAGCGTGAAAACCTCTATGATCTTTATGCATCTTTTTTATTTTATTTACAATACATGTTTTATTATCACATTTCTTACACATGTATTAACAGGTTTCATACATATTTAATCTTTAAAATATTTCTGAAACTGTTTTCTCGCAGGAAGATTTTTATGTATTGTAGTCATAAGAGAAGATGAAAAAATTTCAGAAGTAAATGTGATTGGTTTAAGATGTAACATTTTTTTTTTAGATTAAAGCCGGCCATTGACGGTTTGAATCATGTATGGGCAGGCTGAATGTACCCAAGCTGATTGATCAATCATCTTGGGTACAACCAGCCTGCCGTATTTTACATGCAATTATTGCTAGTGGCTGTTATAGCCGCTAGTAATAATCACTGTGATTTCCAGGCAGGGACGCAGTCCTCTGCCGGGAGAACACAAAGGTTCCGCGGGAAGGATTCCCCCATCAACACTGTAGTTACAGGACAGAAAATTGCTCCGTCTATGGCCGGATTCAATTAGGGCTCTTTCAGATGGGTGAACATGCCATGCTTTTAAGTGTATTCAGCTTGTGTTTGAAATCATTTGATCTCCTTCTGACCTGCTTCTGACTGGTCTTCTAAACTGCTTTTAAATTTCCATTGTTTTCCATTGGCCGAAAACATACAATTTTTTTGGGGGGGAGTAAAGAAAATTTTGTGTATTATTTACCTATAACTGGACTTCAGAGGTAGCACACAGTTTTCATGTGTAACACGTGTTCCTTAAAGCACGGAACTCCTTGCTTTGAGTCAGGACAATGTACAGTATATAGTTCATGTGGGTTTTCTCTGGATAATTCTGTTACCTCTCACAATACAAACACATGCTTAATTGGCCCTACGATGTGTGTACAAATTGTCTATGTACATGTGTTATCACTTTCTGCATGCCAGTCCCAAGCTGAGCAATTTAGGATGGTTGAGGAAAAACCTGGTGACCAACCTTGTACAAAATTGCAGAAAAACTCTCTGGAAAAAGTCTTTCACGCATATCATGGTATTCAAAGAATTGGCCCATAGAATCACCAAGTACGACTGAATACATATATACAATACATGCATACAACTGGTGTTCCACTTTAGGAGATGTAAGTTTATTCCATGTTGTCAGAGTTTGCTACCCTAGAAACAAACTCTGACTTCGCCCTACTTGCCATAAACCTATGTTTCTTAAGGGGTCATCTAGGTGAGGGCTCCATCACCCAGCTTTTTGGTGGGATCATTGGAAAGCTAAGGATTCCAGATCGTGTGAGAATATACTCCTGTACAGTGCCGGAGCATCTTGCAAGATTTGGGGTCTTCAGTTTTCCAAGAGTTCCACGAGAAGACCTAGTGATGTAAAGATTGTCCAAACAAGTGCAATAACAATAGCAGGGATATATGACGGTATTATTTATTTATTTATTTATTTTTAGAAGGTAGTGGGGGATAGTCATTAAGTGAATCTTTCTTTTTAATGGAAAGTGTGCTTTAATGGAAGTTGGTGCATCAGGCATGACCTGACTGTAGAAGGCTAAATAATTTTATCTAAACAAGCATGTTAATCACGGAAAAACAGATACCACTAGTGGAAGTATTTACAAATTTATAAATATAATGCAATAATAAAAATATGGAACACCAAGCAAGCAAAAATATGAAAGTCACATGCAAAATTACTTTCCAACAAATGTGACATAGAATGTGCCCTTTATAGCCTAACTCCAGCCAAATGTCTTTCTTTTTTTATTTTATTTTTATTGATAGAGTGGGGAGTCAATACAATTTCTGTCTGTAAACCCAATAGGGAGATATTGCCTCACTACCTGTACCTGTGACCATACATATATATCATCATGGTCCTGGATTCCGGGACACTGTTAATCCCCCCATTTGGCTTGCATTTCATTTTACCCACTTGCACAAATCACACCCTTTCTACAAATTGGCCCTTCTCAGAATTTGTCTTTGATGGGAATGCTCTTATGACTACTTACTGGTTGGTCTCACCCAGACCTGCCCACTAGAGGCCCAGATCCCCAAAATGAATACCTTTCTGAGCAGTAACTCAGTAACGATAAGCTTGATGCTGTTATCCCGGGACATGTCTTAGGACACAGCATTGGCAGGACAGAGGGCCAAAATGTTGGACTGTCCAGGTAATGCCAGGATAGTTGTCCTCCATTTATGACACTTGTACATCAAATGGAGAGTGTGCTTGTCACCAGGACAGAAAACTACAGATAGGAATAAAAGAACTGTCTGATATTCTAACCCTTCCTTGCTCAACTAAAAATGTGCTTTTATCCCAGTTGATGAGATTTCCCATCCCTTTCCTCAATGGAGATATAGACAACAATGAAAACCCCATTCTATCCAAACAAAAATTAAAAGTTTTGGCTGGAGTTGGAATTTTCCACTACTTTCTAATGATCCAATACAAACACTCAGTTACACAAGCTTACCTGTGAGCTCCGTCCTTGGAGTAGTAGACGGTGTAGGCTTGTATATTCCCTCTCGTGTCCACAGGGGGTCGCCAGCTGAGACGTACAAATCGGCTAGAGACCAAGACAGGGGCCACATCGCGGGGAGCAGAGGGGAGGACACTGGAGCTGGGTACAGCTGCGGGGGAACGGGTGGATTCAGTCAGAGAAGTGGGCAACACAGAGGTCAGGAACGCAGAAGGATAAAATGTGGGGGGAGAAGCTAATTTATTCATAAACACAAAGGGCCAAGCAAATACGGAGCAGGAATAAATATATAAATTAAAGACATATGTGACAATAAGAGCTTCATACTTGTCAATAAAAGCAAAAACATTTCTGGAGAAGATCAATAGCATAAAATGTGTGCAAGACTTCACAACCTATGAAAATTGTTTCCCAGTTGTAGTGAAATATTTTTTCAAACTTTTTGTCATATTAATGCTTTGCTTCCTTCAGCCCTAGCCCACATTTTCAGGGTTTCTTACTGCCTTGGGTGATCTGTGCATGCAAATTTCATCTAGGTATATGGTACATCATGATCTTAAGCTAATTGTAGCCAGCAGTCATACATAATGCAGTATAGCAGCCTTTATCAGCCAAGGTTCTCATGTTCCTCCAGAGGTTCCCTGAGCAATGACCAAATTCTGACTCTCAGATAAGTAATCACAGATTCCAAATATTGTTTTTTACCTATCATTTATTAACAGTGTAATGAGACCCTTCTCCCACTGACCACCACTAAAATGTGGCCTTCTCTACTGGCTACCAAGGTAAGGGGGCACTTTTCCACAGAACACCAAAGGTTGCTAGGAGGTCCCTGAACATTTAACAATCTTTAGCTATCTGTAAGGGGAGCATTCTTTCTACCTAACACCAGCATATTGGGACCCTTCCTCCATTGGCTATCAGTAGAAGATGACTCTTTATCCAGTGACAACCAAGGAAGGGGGTACTTTTCCAGTAGTTACCAGCGTAAGTAGGCACTTCTCCAAAGACAACAGTAGAATGTGTCCTTTCTCACAATGACAACCAATGTAAATAGTCTTTCTCCACTGACTACCAATGTAAGGGGGCACTTTTTCACAAACCAGCAGAGGTTGCTTGAGGGTCCCAGAGCAATTAACAATCTGTACCATCTGTAAGGGATGCATTCTTTCCACTTCCCACCAGTGAAATGGGACCTGCCTACCACTGACCACCAATAGAAGGTGGAACTCCTCTTAAGCCTTGTACACACGGTCGGAGAATCCGTCGGAATGTGTCCTATCGGACCGTGTCGTCGGATAATCCGACTGTGTGTGGTATGCATCGGACTGATTCTGTCCGAATCTCCGTCGGACCCAATTTTCCAACATGTTGGAAATATTTCCCGACCAACTGGGCCGGTCGGACCTAATCCGATCATGTGTAGAGCATTTTGATCGGACCAAGTGCCACGCATGCTCAGATCAAATTCCTACATCAAAGCTATTGGCTACTAGCCTGAATGTAGTCCCATCGTAACGAAATTACGTCATCACGTTCTGAAAGATCGGATTTTTCGCCAACTTTGTCTGACCGTGTGTATGCAACAGTTTCGGACAAGATCCGACGGACAAAATACGACGGGCAGAATCCGATGGATTTGGTTGTGGAAATCTCCGACTGTGTGTACAGGGGCTAAGTAGCACCAAATGTAAGGGGGTCCGTCTACACTGGCTATCAATGTAAGAGAAATCAACACAAACCACCAGCGGTTGCTAGGAGTTCCTAAAGCAATAAACAGTTTTTGACTCTCATATAAGTAACCACTGTCGACAATTATCTTTTTGGCAGTCTGTAAGGGGAGCATTCTGCCCACTTACCACTAGTGTAATGGGACCCTTCTCCCACTTACCACTAGTGTGATGGGATCCTTCTCCCACTTACCACCAGTGTAATAGGACCCTTCTCCCACTGACCACCAGTGTAATAGGACCCTTCTCCCACTGACCACCAGTGGAAGAGGGCACCTTTCCCACTGACCACCAGTGTAAGGTGTCCTGTACTGACCAGTAATATAAGAACTCATGCACATTCGGCATAAACACGCTGTATATTTTGTGCCGGGGATATCCTGGTGCTACGTAATGTACGAACGCATGTAGTGTATAATCGCTGAAAATCATTTTGTTGTATTTAGCATCATGGGGTTATAAAAATGCTAATTACACCACAATCCTTATTCTTTTATTTATTCTTATTTTTCAAATCTCAACTTACTGATCATGCTAACCTCTCATAAGCTGTACCTACAGTAATTATCAGCAGGCGTTCCCTAAGAACCAAAAATGATTTCAAGGGTTCCTCCACGTTAAAAAGTTTGAGAAAGGCTCTAGTAGAGTGTGGCTCACAGAAACTTACAAATAGAATATGCCTTTCTATCATATTATAGTTGTGTACCAAGGCGCTCAAAGTTAAGCTTCTATGTTGCTGTGAAAACAATAGCTGATGTGGGATCACTTTTCTTTATTTTTTGTACAGCTACTCAACCACGCCAAGAAAAGAAGGAGGATTCCCATTCTGGGTCAAATCATGTCACCAATGCCTCAACTGAAGATGCTTGGGAGACTGGGGGAAAACCAGTGGGTCTGACTGAGCAATGACCCTCATCTGTGGCACCATGTGACCAATAAAGCAACTTTGTGGATAACTGAACAATCACATTACTAGTTTCAGTTTCAGTACCTAGCTGACCTGTAACACGCATGCGGGTAGCTTTGGCTTCACTGGTCTAATTCTTGTTCTAGATCAGTGGTCTCCAAAATGTGGCCCGGGAGACAGATGCATCGCTTAGCTCGCCTTTATTAAGCCCTTTGGGCACTATTCTTCCCACTGATATGTTACGCTATTCTGCCAACTGACAACAATGGGGCCCCATTTCTCCCAATTACACCATCAATGGGGCAATATTCCTCCCAATGATTCCAATAAGGTTGTTCCACCTTTCTCCCATTAACACCATCAATGGGGCACTATTCCTCCCAATGATGCCAACAATGGGGCACTGTTCCTCCACCTAATACCAAATGTGATGTTTATTCCCACTGATCCCACCCCCCCCCCCCCCCCCCCGCTGGCCACAATCCGGTGGATTTAGAAAGTTTGGTGACTCCTGTTCTTGATAAGTCACTCCCAATGATTCCAATAAGGTTGTTCCACCTTTCTCCCATTAACACCATCAATGGGGCACTATTCCTCCCAATGATGCCAACAATGGGGCACTGTTCCTCCACCTAATACCAAATGTGATGTTTATTCCCACTGATCCCACCCCCCCCCCCCCCCCCGCTGGCCACAATCCGGTGGATTTAGAAAGTTTGGTGACTCCTGTTCTTGATAAGTCACTCAACTTTAGGGCCCAGTCCCAACAGAATTCATTCTTAATAATACATAAGGTGGATTGTTTTTTCTATGTGTTAGACAAAGTTGCCAAATGCAGCCCAGTGGGGTTACTGTGGAAGCGTAGTGAAGTGATAAGTCCAAATAACAGCCCTGCAGCAATGCTTCTAGAATTCTGTCTTCAGGGCTTCCCTGTATGTACATGGAGTTTTGTGATAGGTTTCCTTTAAAATTATTCAGCCCTGATATGCTCCAAAAACATTTGCTCATTTATGCATGAGTGTTGTTAAAACCTCTTTGAGGCTGGGTTCAAACTAGTTTCCCCGCATTCAAATTGCACAGCAGGAGATTGTGACCAGCTCTCTATGGAGCCGGTTCACATATCTCTGTAGTGACTCTGATGCGATTTGCACAGGAACCCTGTGCGTCTTTTGGTCCATTTCAGGTCCTAATTCAGCAAAAGATTCGGGCTGAATTTGGACCTGAAACGGTGAACGGAGCCACGCCAGACTCCTGCTGTGAGCTGCTGCATGCTCATATGTGAACCCAGCCTTACATAACCTGCCATATAATTTATATTTAGTAGCCGTCATTATTACAGTGTTAGTGTCTAGTGATAAAGAATTTGCTCACCGTGCAACTATTCTTAGAGTCATTCTGTTCATTCCGCGTTCCCAGATCTAGAATGAGCAGGGAATGGTCCTGCCAGGCTGCCAGCAGCTCAGCTCCAGCGCTGCCACTTAACACCTGTCTCATTCTGCACAGCTACTACTTATCATTTAACAATCCAATGAGGTTATACCATCCCTGTTAACGATTCCCCTTTAAAGATAATTACAGCAATAAACACCAGCTAATAACAGCTTTCAGACTACCGTATATACTCGAGTATAGGCCGACCCGAATATAAGCCGAGGCCCCCAATTTACCCCCAAAAAAACTGGCAAACTTATTGACTCGTGTATAAGCCGAGGGTGAGACATGCCTGTCCATCCCTGTGTGTGTGTCCGTCCATCCCTGTGTGTCCGTCCGTCCCTGTGTGTCCGTCCATCCCTGTGTGTCCGTCCATCCATCCCTGTGTGTGTCCATCCATCCATCCATCCCTGTGTGTGTGTGTCTCCATCCATCCATCCATCCATCCCTGTGTGTGTGTCTCCATCCATCCATCCATCCATCCCTGTGTGTGTGTGTGTCTCCATCCATCCATCCATCCATCCCTGTGTGTGTGTGTCTCCATCCATCCATCCATCCCTGTGTGTGTGTGTATCCATCCATCCATCCATGTGTGTGTGTGTGTGTGTGTGTGTGTGTGTGTGTGTGTGTGTGTGTGTGTGTGTGTGTGTCCAGCCTACCTGTGTCCCGAGCCTTTGTCCCGAGCCTCCGTCCCGTGTCGTGCCTTGCCTTCGTCCCGTCCCGTCCCGTCCCGTCCCGTCCCGTGCCGTGCCGTGCCTTGCCTTGCCTCCGTCCCGTGCCCTCTTCGTCGGCGGCCATTGTAAAATTCAAAAGCCGCGCCTCCTCCTTCGCCTGTGATAGGCGGAACACTGAATTTCCCAGCAGCCTGTGTTCCGCCTATCACAGACGTCGTATCATCCTCGTCCGTAGTACGAGGATGATACGACGTCCGTGATAGGCGGAACACAGGCTGCTGGGAAATTCAGTGTTCCGCCTATCACAGGCGAAGGCGGAGCCGGAGGCGCGGCTTTTGAATCAGAATGGCCGCTGTCTGTCTGCTCGACACGCTGATCGAGCGGGCAGACAGCGATGACTCGAGTATAAGCCGAGGGGGGCACTTTCAGCCTCAAAAAAGAGGCTGAAAATCTCGGCTTATACTCGAGTATATACGGTAACTTTATTTTTAGAAATAGAGGAGTGACAGAGGAAAAGACCAGGTACCATTTATTTTATTTTATGTACCGTATTTAATATATATATATATATATATATATATATATATATATATATATATATATATATATATATATATATATATCCCTCACATTTTTGTAAATATTTTATTCTA
This sequence comes from Lithobates pipiens, assembly GCF_037356315.1. Taxonomy (NCBI): domain Eukaryota; kingdom Metazoa; phylum Chordata; class Amphibia; order Anura; family Ranidae; genus Lithobates; species Lithobates pipiens. The sequence goes on from NW_027507790.1 coordinate 246,221,161, forward strand.
TCTTTTCATGTGACAACACTGAAGAAATGACACTTTGCTACAATGTAAAGTAGTGAGTGTACAGCTTGTATAACAGTGTCAATTTGCTGTCCCCTCAAAATAACTCAATACAAAGCCATTAATGTCTACACCGCTGGCAACAAAAGTGAGTACACCCCTAAGTGAAAATGTCCAAATAGGGCCCAAAGTGTCAATATTTTGTGTGGCCACCAATATTTTCCAGCACTGACTTAACCCTCTTGTGCATGGAGTTCACCAGAGCTTCACAGGTTGGCACTGGAGTCCTCTTCCACTCCTCCCTGATGACATCACAGAGCTGGTGGATGTTAGAGACCTTGCGCTCCTCCACCTTCCGTTGAAGAATGCCCCACAGATGCTTAATAGGGTTTAGGTCTGGAGACATGACTGGCCAGTCCATCACCATTACCCTCAGCTTCTTTAGCAAGGCAGGGGTTGTCTTGGAGGTGTGTTTAGGGTCGGTATCATGTTGAAGTATTGCCCTGCGGCCCAGTCTCCAAAGGGAGGGGATCATTCTCTGCTTCAGTATGTCACAGTACTTGTTGGCATTCTTGTTTCCCTCAATGAACTGTAGCTCCCCAGTTCCTGCAAAACACATGCAGCCCCAGACCATGACACTCCCACCACAATGTTTGACTGTGGGCAAGACACACTTGTCTTTGTACTCCTCATCCGGTTGCTGCCCACACACGCTTGGCACCATCTAAGCCAAATAAGTTTATCTTGGTCTCATCAGACCACAGGACATAGTTCCTATAATCCATGTCCCTAATTTGCTTGTCTTCAGCAAACTGTTTGCGAGCTTTCTTGTGCATCATATTTAGAAGAGGCTTCCTTCTGGGATGACAGCCATGCAGACCAATTTCATGCAGTATGCGGCTTATGGTCTGAGCACTGACAGGCTGACCTCCCCATCCCTTTAACCTCTGCAGCAATGCTGGCAACACTCATACATCAATTTCCCAAAGGCAATCTCTGTATATGACACTGAGCACACGCACTCAACTTCTTTGGTAAACCATGGTGAGGCCTGTTCTGAGTGGAACCTGTCCTGTTAAACCGCTGTATGGTCTTGGCCACCACGCTGCAGAGCTCTTTCAGGGTCTTGGCAATCTTCTTATAGCCTAGGCCATCTTTATGTAGCGCAACAATTATTTTTTCAGATCCTCAGAGAGTTCTTTGCCATGAGGTGCCAAGTTGAACTTCCAGTGACCAGTATGAGAGAGTGAGAGCGATAACATCGTATAGCATCACATAGTAGCCCATTATGTGTCACTAACCTGAAACTGAAGCCAGCGATGTCACCGCTGTCCCCACTAGCAAGGAGCATCCATCTTCACTCCTCTTCCTTCCGAGGCAGCAAACTCCAGCTGTATGACTGGCCAGAGTCGCGTGATGTCACTCTCGCGCATGCGAACAAGAGCCGCCAGTCACGGCATGACCCTTATTAGAAACGGCATGATGTGGCCTTTCTAAAATACGCATGTGACAGAGACATGGGCAAATGCTCTCTAGTCATCGGCGCTCAGATTTTTTGTAAATATCTCCTAAACCATGACGGTTCAAGAGATATTTCCAGCACCTACAGGTAAGCCTTAATATAGGATTACCTGTAGGTAAAAGTGGTTGTACAGGGTGTACAACCATTTTAAGGGCTGGTTAACACCAAAAAAACGCACTCCAAAACCATTCCGGATAGGTTTCTTCATGCACGTTTTTTAACAAGGTTTTTGGTGCTTTCCGGTGCATTTTTATACATTTCTGGATGCATTCCAGATGCTTTTTTCTATTTTTTTTTTTTTTACTGTACTGGGGTCCAGTGCGTTTGTGATGTGTTTTACTGCGTTCCAGTACAGTCCAGTGCAGGAAAAAATAGAGCATGTTCTACTTTTTTTCTCAGGAACTGGAAAGCCCTGGAACTGACTGCGCTGGTGTGAACTATGCCATTGGAAACCACATAATCTACTTTGCATGTACTTTTGATGCATGTGGTCTGAGCTGGCCCTTAAGGCCTATTCGCAAGGATGAGCCCCCCTTTCCCCCAGGAAAAAAAAAAAAAGATCTACGCCCCAGTTTCCTTACAGACTAGACCAAAGACCTATTTACATAAAGAGGCCAGCCTGCACTGAAATTGGAGAAGTCCACAATCATTTGAACCATATCATAATTGCAGATCCCCTTTCTGCCATGCTTTGACTGAACCAACTCCTGCAATTTCTGCCACTTGTCTCAGGCTGGTTCATTTGCAAAGCTTAATCTAGGAATTAGCAATCATTAAACCTTACCTTGCATGGCCTAGACATGCAAGCCATTACCATGGCGACAGATCACTTATCTGTTGTCATGGAAAAGAACCAACTCAACAATGATGAAAGATTTAGACTGTGTGCTTATTATATTATATTGAGGGTTGGGTGAGGCTCTTGTGGGATACAATATGCCTTGTAATTATCCACACACAGCTATGAAACATGGCAAAATTCATAACATCGCTATTTACCCATTTAAAATGCCATTACCGGGATAAAGCTGTTCGTTATTTATTTATTTATTTAAAAAAAAAAAAAATATATATATATATATATATATATATATATATATATATATATATATATATATATATATATATATATATTATATCATTTTTAATAGTTTTGAATTGGTATTCATAAAGGCACTTCTGCCTTGCGCCACTGTTGTCCCTGTTTCTTAAGCCTCGTACACACGATTGGATCGTTGGCCAACAAAACCGTGGGCTTTTGTCCAAAGGGCGTTGGCCCAAACTTGTCTTGCATACACACGGCCACACAATTGTTGGTCATCAATCACGAACCTAGTGATGGGCTCCTTCTGCTAATTTCGTGTTAGTAGAAGTTTGGTGAGTGTTGTTTCGTGTTTTTCTTTTTGCGCTTTTCATTCTGTGCGTTTCCGTTCGTTTCCGAGCAGGCGTTAGTCAACCAGACATGTTGCGGAATCGGAGGAGATAACGTGTTATTTATTATTGGCCTTGGAGTTATTTTTTTGAGTTGAATAATGATTTGATTTGGTATATTTTCTATATTTTTGAATGCATAGAATGCACTTTTTGGTTAAGTTCTATTGGCAGATAGCATGTCTAATTTTATTTCTTTTCTTTTTTTAATGCACAATAAAACAATTGTGTAGAATAATACTTGGCTATGTGTTTTACTTCAAATGACAGTTTGGGAGTCGGCAGTTACAATTTAAAAAATACAATGTAAAATTGACAAGGGACACCAACATAGTTGTATCTTTGATCTCAAAAACTACGGGATAATGGTGTTGTGGTAACTTGCACAGGTAAAAAAAAAAAACCCATAATATTATTCTTGATTTCACTAGGAAAAAAATTTGAAAATTTGTTTGCAATAACTCCATCAGTATCACCAGCAAAGCAGCTTCATTATTATCCCATTAAAGAAGAAGAGAATTGTGCGCTGCATTTTGAGATTTCATAATTTGCCGCGTCACGAATGTTAATTCCCATTATGAACGCTCGTTTACAAGACCGACCGTTTCTGGCTCATCCTTGCTTCCGAGCATGCATGTGTGTTCTTTGGGCTTTTGTCCAACAGACTTGAGTACACACGCTCGGAAAATCCAACAACACAGATTTGTCTGCGGAAAATTTTAAAGCCTGCTATCCAACATTTGTCCGTGGAAAATCCGACAATTGTCCGATGGAGCATACATATGGTCGGATTTTCCGCCAATAGCCTGTCATCACACATTTCCCATCAGAAAATCCAATCGTGTGTACGAGACTAAATACTATCTGCATGGAGTTGTCATGTTCTCCCGATGCTTGCATGGGTTTCCCTTGGTTACTCTGGTTTCCTCCCACACTCCAAAAACATTCTGGTGGGGTAATTGGCTCCTACTCCAATTGGTATTAGCACGCGTTTGTAAAACATTATTAGATTTATACCTTTATGCTTATTTTTAGTCTTTTAGGTGGAAATAAGTGAAACAGGGGACATTTAAGTGGCTGTCACCACTCTCAACTCCTGAAGACAAAAAGGGTTGATGGTGCTCAGGAACTGGGCTGGAATTGATGGGCAATGGCTGCTAGGAACCACATCTATACTCAAAAAAGTTGCTGGCGATTTATTCCAAGGATTAAAACAGTACAAATCTGAATGACATCGTTACCACAAGGCTGTAAGGACCAACCAGGACAACCAAGGGACACCGACCAAGGAAAGCCACAAGGACACGCCAGCTGCAGTGTGTGGTGTGTAGAGTCGAATAGAATAGAGCCAAGCAGCTGACTGTGTCCAGAGGAAAGCTCCGTGGTGAATGTCAAGGGAGGGGGTCATCACCAAAGGCAAGCCGGAACTGACGTATCAGAGAAGGAACCACCCGTGGCCAACATGGAGCACACTGCAGCTGACATGTACTTGTGGCTTTCCATGGTCGGTGTACCTTGAATGGTTGTTTCGGTCGGTCCTAGTGATCCATCAGTGCCTGAGCCAGCCTTACAGCCAGTCATTCTATTCCAATTTTTACTACAGATCTGACTGATGTTCTAACCCAATATTTCTCAACCTTTTTTCGAATAATTGAAAAAACACTCCTAAGGCCACATCCATATAAAGTTAACTGGGGGGGGGAGCAAGAGCCAAAAAGCCCTAGTTAGCCCCGGACTTTACAGGAAAAATGTAGTATAATAAATTGATACTTAAATTGACAACGAATCATAACAAACAGGTCAAGTAGAAAAAGAATTAAAAACATGCAATACACATATGATGGTCATAAGTGTCTAGTGTAAACAAAGGGTTAACATCAAATAGATGGCAGTGAGCCCCTGTGCATCAACGTGTTTCGCTATTTTGCTTCGTCGGGACACACTTGGAGGGAAAGGAACAGGTCTCACTTGTCAGTATAAGATTATGTCCATATGGAGATCTCCCGGATGATCACCAGAGAATTACCTGTTTGTTGTGATTCATTGTCAATAAAGTATCAATTTTACTATGCTCTTGTCCATTTTACCTGCAAAGTCCGAACTTGGGCCTTTTGGCTCTTACTCCCTTTTTTCCCTCAAATTTTTTTTCAGTCAAGGCACCCTTTAAAATTGTGGAGAGTCTTGAGGTACCCTATTTTAAAATGTAAAAAACTATTCTAATAGCTTTACACAATGCAGCAACAGCCACATGTAGAGCACCCAATGTCAAAGATGTTTTATTCTTCCAAAGCCAATACACTTTTTGCACACTGGTACTGACTAGTATTCCAATGTTTCTCTTCTCCCTCAATCTCTCTACATCAGTCAGCTAATTTCAAGGTTTGCCACCCCAGTGCTGAGGGAGAGGGGCACAGGTGGGACAAACAAGGATTTTGTGGAGGCAACAGACATCCTCCTTATTAACTGAGGCCATTAGTTGTTAGGATGCCAGTGTCTAAAAAGTTGTAATGGTGCATAATAACTCGTGGCTTTGTGTAACTAAAAGGCAGGCTTGATCCACCTGCTGGCTTGTATACAATTTTTGATAAATTTTTAGGCATTTTCCCAAAGCACCCCTGAAGAAACCTCAAAACATTCCAGGGTGACTGGGCACCTTGGGAAAAAGGGTTCTCTAATCCTTCACCACCCTATTTAAACCAAAAATTATAGTTTGGGCTTTAGATCATCGTAATACTTGGGATCTCAAAACAGTGCCAAGGTATAAATTGGATAACGAGCATAAACTACATGGACTTCATAAGAGTGTCAAACGCTTATACGATAACTCCCAATGCACTTGTGTGACAAATGCCAGGAAACATGTACATGAATTTGTCTCATGGAGGCATAGTGGGGGGTGGCACTGAGGCTGGTGTATCCAGACAGGACACTCCATCCTCAGTGCATGCACAGCCCCCAAGTCACACAGCATCATTGGTTGTTATGGTGCTGTGTGGCTGACAGAGTCCTAGTAACCAATGATCCTGCATGACCAACAGCATCCTAGTAACCAATGATGCTGTAAGGCCGACAGAGTCTTGGCAATAAGCGCTGAGTGGAAGGGGGGTTGCAGCATGGCCCTGATTACTCCAGAATGACATTGGTCTTCTTTACTGACAGTCTCTTAAATTAGAACTGGCAGTAGTTCTAAATTAAATCATCTTGGCTGTTGTAAAATATTAGTAGAGTATTGCAAAATGAATTGTACCTTAATCCTTAGCATGTATTGAAATTATCACCAACATTGTCAGAAGGCTTTCATGAAAGGACGCAGCCCTTTCTAGTGCGACCATACCACCAGAAAAGTGTTGCAAATGCTTTAGTAAATCACAGCCACAAAGTCTTATAATATAGACAATACTATTTTCTGCCCTAGCGACGTTTAAAGAACAGCGGCCTAAATTCCTAGCGTTGGTTCACTAGACGTTTATTTATGAAGACCAGTTGTGAAAAGCAGTCAATTTCCTGTTTATTCTTCGCAGAACAGCATTGTATAATGCTTTCCAAATGTGTATTCAATAGGCTTTGTGTACTACTGGATTCTGGAACAACAGTAAACAGCCACTTGTCCAAACTGACAACCATTACAAAACAATCGCTGGCATGCTAATTTATGCAAATTCAAAAGAGGAAATCGCATCCCCGAAATAATGCTCTGATGCAGTTTATGTTTGTTTCATTCAGCTAAAAATAATCCTCTTTTTCATTTGAAGAATTTAGCATCTGAAGCCAGCTTGGTGCTGGGTACATTGCTTGAGCCCGTTGCTTGGCCCACACACAAGCAGGGGCATTGCTAGGTGGCAAAAAGACCAGGGACTTCAGCCACCTGGGAGGGGGGGGGGAGGGGGGTTACCTACCTGATGCACACAGACACGCACTGGCTTACCTGACAGACACTGCCCATTACACTCGCCTACCTGACATACACTGACCCACACTGACCTACCTGACACACACTGACCTACCTGACACACACTGACCTACCTGACATACACTGACCTACCTGACACACACTGACCTACCTGACATACACTGACCTACATGACATACATGACATACACTGACATACACTGACCTACCTGACACACACTAACCCACACTGACCTACCTGAGATACTCTTGCCTACCTGACACATTGACCTACCTGACACACTGACCTACCTGACATACACACAATGAACAGCTCACCCTTCCTGATCCTTACAGAGCCCATCTCTCCCCTGGGCCCCTGGGCCCCTGGGCCCCATAGCAGCTGCATGGAGGTAGTTCTTAGTAGGAAAAGTCTTCTGACCTCTTCACCATCACATAACAAGCGATCATTTCCCCGTAGTACTTTAAAGTAGATGTAAAACTCCATGGCTGCTCTGCTCTCATACTGCTATATTAATTGTAAGTGTACTTATGCTTCCCAGCAAACTATGATTACTACATTCTAAATACTGCATATATGATGTTAATTGTTCACTTATGTTATAAATTGTTACCCCCTATTTCTCCTTAGAAAGCAGACTTTTTAACGCCTACAAAGTGCATCAAGAGTTTCCATTACAGTATTATTAATGTGTTACATCAAGAAAGTTTCTTTCTTTGATGACTCTTATCTTCTAGGACGGGGCTATACCTAGAGGGGATGCAATAGCATTATGATACTCTACTTGTACCAGCCGTTTCCTTATAGCTTTCAGAGTTTAATAACCACTTCAGCCCCGGAAGATTTTACCCCCTTCCTGACCAGAGCACTTTTTGCGATTCGTCACTTTGTTGCTTTAACTGACAATTGCGTGGTCGTGCAACGTTACACCAAAACAAAATTCTTCTTTTCCCCACAAATAGAGCTTTCTTTTGGTGGTATTTGATCACTTTGGCGGTTTTTATTTTTTTCGCTATAAACAAAAAAAAGAGCAACAATTTTGAAAAAAAAACAATTTTTTTACTTTTTGCTATAATAAATACCCCCCAAAAATATATAAAAAAAAACGCTTTTCCTCAGTTTAGGCTGATATGTATTCTTCTACATATTTTTGGTACAAAAAAAAAATCGCAATAAGCGTATATTGATTGGTTTGTGCAAATGTTATAGCTTCTACAAAGTAGGGGATAGAGTTATGACATTTTTATTATTAATTTTTTTATTAGTAATGACGGCGATCTGCAATTTTTATCGGGACTGCGACATTATTTTTGACACTATTTTAGGACCACTGGCATTATACAGCGATCAGTGCTATGAAAATGCATTGATTACAGTGTAAATGACACTGACAGGGAAAGGGTTAACCGCTAGGGGGCGGTGAAGGGGTTAAGTGTGTCCTAGGGAGTGAGTCTAATTGTGGGACATGACAGCGATCACTGCTCCCAACGACAGAGAGCAGTGATCTCTGTCCTGTCACTAGGCAGAATATGCGTGACACGATCGCGGGCAACCGGCGAACATCAAGTCTGCGAGACCCGTGGTCACAGAGACTGCGCTGCAGCACCACTTCTTCAAGGGGACGTACCTGTACGCCCTTTTGCCCAAAGTGCCATTCTGCCAACGTAAATCGGCGTGCGCTGGTCGGCAAGCAGTTAAAGTTAATGTGCGTGTAAATGCAGGTATCCCTATAATTTTGACAATATAGTGTATGTACAGGGTGAGGATACTACCCTAAAAGTGGTTTGGACACTCCACAGATGTAAAACTCCAAAACTGGAGCAGACAAAATGTGGAGCAGCTGTGCATGGCAACCAATCAGCTTTTATCTTCAGCTTGTTCAGTTAAGCGCTGGAAATGAAGGATAGAATCCAGACAGCTGCTCCAGTTTTGATCAATTCCTCCCACATGGTGTTTTACAAAACCTATGGACTGCCTGACTCCCCAAGCATGTGTCATTAGAAATTGCCATTTTTTTTTTAAACAAATGTCTTGCTATTTTATTATTTTTTACATCTTGATGCCGCTTATCTGTCTACCGGTACTTACACTCCAGTGATGGTCACATGACAGTTCTCAGTTTGTTCCCATGATGTTGACAACAGTGAACCATACCGCTTAAAGTGTGCTAAATAGCCACTTGTAGTCTCTATCGGAAGCTCGTGTGACACCAAAAGAGCACCAATGGGATACAAGAATATAGCATTGTCCTCCCATGACAGGAAGTGCCTAAGCAAGGACCTTCATGGCAAGATCACCAAGTATTATTTGAATGAAAGTTGCATATGTCAAAATCTTGGAAATTAGTTAAGCTTATATAAGAAGTTATTGGTTGAGTTTACATACCCTTTAATGCCATGGGATTTACTTATAGTTGATTAACCACTCGGTGGGCACCCCATAGACATTTTACTGCTACAGGGCAGCAGCTGTGCACTGGATCGGGGGGGGGGGGGTGATCCTGCTGTGATTATTCACAGCATAAGCCGATCTGCGGGTGCCAGGCACTCGATCTGCACCGGCACCCACCGATCATCGGGCAGAGACTCAGAACAGAGCTTTGTAAGCAAGGCAGAGTTCTGTTCTGATGGGGGGGGGGGGGGGCATGGATCCCTTGGACATTTTTACTTAGGGGTGTACTCACTTTTGTTGCCAGCGGTTTAGACATTAATGGCTGTGTGTTGAGTTATTTTGAGGGGACAGCAAATGTACACTGTTATACAAGCTGTACACTCACTACTTTACATAGCAAAGTGTCATTTCTTCAGTGTTGTCACATGAAAATATATAATAAAATATTTACAAAAATGTGAGGGGTGTACTCACTTCTGTGAGATACTGTATGTAGCAGCCTTGACTATATTGGGCTTACTGGTTACCTCCGCCTGGCTTGTTCTTCCACGTCTAGGAGTTCCCAGGCTTGATACCCAACAACTTTGACACCAATAAAGTCCTTTTGAAAGGTTTTATTTTGCAGGGGTAACATCCAAGAACACAGTCTCATATAGGAACAGAAGGCAAGGGTGAAGAACTCAGGCACCTTGAACTGCAGACATAAGAAAGTCTCTAGTACCACCCAGAGAGTAGCCACTCGCAGCTGGGCGCTTCAAGGCTGAATAAATCTCTAGCCAGAGATTATGGCAGTCAACACTGTGATTTAGAACTTGTAAAATCTCTGACCTTGAACAAGTTGTAACTGAAGGTGAACAGGAACCTTTTCCTCAGTACCTGGAACATTCTCTGTCTCCTTGAGAGTACTGAAAAAAAACATGGATTCGTCAATGTCCTTCCCAACTCAGTAACCAGGCACTTCCCAGGATGCCAGCTTGTTGGCCCTCCTCCGAAGAGTCCTCCCCCAGTCACCTTCACGAGCTGTGGTGCCTCTCCAAGCCAAGAGCACACCCAGACACCTTGAATCCTCCCTCAGTTACTGCGCCATGGACCAGCCGGTTCCGAGACTCGGGAACAGACGGATCCCTACCCCAGACCAGGAGGGTCTATTGCGGGTAACCAACAGAAACATGTTGCGGAGCGTCGAATGCTCCGTGACCGGGACCTCTCGCGGGGCTACCCGGTCCAGAAATCAGGAACAGACCGCTAGGGCCTCACGAACTAACCTCCTGTAACACATGACCTCAACATCTTAAGTACCCTTCCCCAGACTCCTCAGCGGAGCCCGGCACACCCACTGATTGGCTCCGAGGAAGCTGATACCCAAAACGTCCAACCAGGCCTGGTTCTGGCCTGTCATGTGCTCCTCACTGTACACATGACCAGGCAGAACTTCTAACACAGCCCAGCCAAACTGATGTCAAAGTTAACCTACATAATTAACCCTCAGAACCCCATTACCGTTCTGAGGCAAAAACTAAATTTACAATCGAATGACACTTTGTCCAAAATGTCATGCGCTACATGTATATTTTACTTGTGTCTATTAGGATACGGCTATATTGGGCTCTCTTTTCAAAGGACCGATAATGTTTCTGCAGAGCTACTTTTAGCTTAATAATTGCTTGTTGCATCCCCCAAACACCCGACTCCTACAAGTGTCCTTCTTATTAGCCGGCTCCACACAATTAAGCCAATACCAGAACCGGGGGAAATCGATACAGAAAATAAGAGTTCGGCCCTCTTCTAAAAAATCAATATTGTTTTACCATCTAGAAGCCAAAGAAAGGCGCGACATTGAGATTCGCTCGCCGCTCTGTTACAACTGACACCTGTCATAATCGATTAGTGTTCTCAAAAAAAAACAAGGAGGAAGGAAATGCGCTGCTGATTATACAAGAAAACAAAGTATTCAAGACATTTTTCCATGGGATCAATGTGTTTGTATACAAAACTATCAAATGTGCTAAAATAAGAAGAATACAACGTGTGATTTGTCTTTATTTAGCTTGAAATTTTCATACTTGATACATTTCAAGCAAAACAAAACTTTTTTTTTTGTTATTATCTAACATGAAAGGCTCATTGAAGATATATTACTGTCACTTAGAAACAGTGACCAGCCATTTTTAGGAAATAAATAATTGTAATTGCGCAAACCGTGCAAAAAAACGTACAATTTCCTCCACTCCAAACTCGCTCTTCCATGTCTTTATGGACCTTGCTTTGTGCACTGGTCCAGATCATTTTGCATAGGGGGGATTATGGTGTGGGGTTGTTTTTCAGGGATTGGGCTTGGACCCTTAGTTCCAGTGAAGGGAACTCTTAAGGCGTAAGCATACCAAGACACTTTGGACAATTTCATGCTCCCAACTTTGTGAAAACAGTTTGGGGATGGCTCCTTCCTGTTCTAACATGACTGCACACCAGTGCACAAAGCAAGGTCCATAAAGACATGGATGAGCGAGTTTGGGGTGGAGGAACTTGGCTGGGATGAGTCCTGACCTCAACCCAATAGAATACCTTTGGAATGAATTAGAGCTGAGACTGTGAGCCAGGCCTTCTCGTCCAACATCATTGCCTGACCTCACAAATGTGCTTCTATAAGAATGATCAAACATTCCCATAGACACACTCCTAAACCTTGTGGACAGACTTCCCAGAAGAGTTGAAGCTGCAAAGGGTGGGCCAACTCAATACTAAACCCTATGGACTAATGCTGCGTACACAGGACCGGTCTTTTCGACAGTAAAGGTCTGCCAGAATTAATCCTTCAGACAATTTGATCGTGTGTGGGCTCCATCGGACCTTTGCTGTCCAAAAATCTGACATACTTTGGAAATAGAACATGTTTCAAATTTTTCGGCCGGAACTCCGCCGGACCCAGTTCCTATCAAGAAATCCGTTCTTCTGTATGCTAGTCCGACAAAAACGGACGCTAGGGCAGCTATTGGCTACTGGCTATGAACTTCCTTAGCCCTTGTACATATGGTCGGAGATTCCGACGGAATGTGTCCTATCGGACCATTTTGTCGGATATTCCGACTGTGTGTGGTCTCCATCAGACTGTTTCAGTCGGAGTATCCGGCGGACCAACTTTTCCAACTTGCCGGTAAAATTTTTCGACAAAATGCTCCGATCGTACATACTCCGATCATGTGTAGCCTACTCCAACGGACAAAGTGCCACGCATGCTTAGATCAAATTCCTAGACCAAAGCTATTGGCTACTAGCCTGAACGTAGTCCCGTTGTAACAAAATAACGTCATCACGTTATGTACAATCGGATTTTCCGACAACTTTGTCCGACCGTGTGTATGCAACAGTTTCGGACAAAATCCGTCGGACAAAATCCAACGGATTTGGTTGTCAGAATGTCCTACCGTGTGTACAAGGGCTAAGACTAACTCTCCCTGTAACCCTAATGCTCATTATTCATTGATCTCCCATTAACCTTTCCTGTTCCCCTAACCTGTAACTGTAAAGCCGCGTACACACGATCAGACTTTCCGATGGGAAATGTTGGATGTGAGCTTGGTGGTTGAAAGTCAGACCGTGCGTATGCTCCATTGAACATTTGTTGTCGGACTTTCCAGGCAACAAATTTTGGCTAGCAGGTTCTTAAATTTTCCATCAACAAAACTTTGTTGTCGGACTTTACAATTGTATGTACACAAGTCCATCTGACAAAAGTTCACACATGCTCGGAATCAAGTACGAGCCCGAAGCACTCAGTCTTGTAAAACTAGCGTTTGTAATGGAGATATCACATGACTATTGAACTTCCCTTTTATCGGCTCGTCATACGTCTTGTACGTCACCATGTTCTCACGTCCGTAATTGTTGGCCAACATTTGTGTGACCGTGTGTATGCAAGACAAGTTGGAGCCAACAACCTTCAAACAAAAACAAAAATCCATGGTGTTGTTGTCGGAAAGTCCGATCGTGTGTACGGGGCATAAGTCTAACCCTTTATGTAATCCAACACTAACTCTCCCTGTAAGCCCACTTACACACGGTCGAAGATTTTGGCAACCAAATCCGTCGGATTTTGTCGGTTGGATTTTGCCTGTTGGATCTTGTCCGAAACTGTTGCATACACACGGTCGGACTAAGTTGTCGAAAAATCCGATCATTCAGAACGTGATGACGTAATTTCGTTATGATGGGACTAGCAGCCAATAGCTTTGATGTAGGAATTTGATCTGAGCATGCGTGGCACTTGGTCCGATTATAATTCTCTACACATGATCGGAGTATGTCCGATCGAACCAGTTGGTCGGAAAATATTTCCAACATGTTGGAAAATTAGGTCCGACGGATATTCCAACGGAATCAGTCCGATGCATACCACACACAGTCGGATTATCCGACAACACGGTCCGATAGGACACATTCCGACGGATTCTCCGACCGTGTGTACAAGGGCTAACACTAACACAAAACCTACCACTAACTTTCCCTGTATTCCTAAATTTTACATTAATGCTGATTGTAAACCCAACAATAACCTTCCCTGCAGCCCTAACACTAATGTAGACCTAGCCCCTCATTTGCATTTCCGCTTCCACCACAAACTGATTCTTTAAACTGGTTAAATGTAATTAGGATGGCAGAATCAAGAAGCTGTGGGCAGCACAGTGGCTTCCGCCTAGCAGCGCTAAGGTTGCGGGTTCGAATCCCAATGTGAGTTAGGGACCTTAGATTCAGATAGTAAGCTTCTTGAGGGCAGGGACTGATGTGAATGTGCAATATATATGTAAAGCGCTGCGTAAATTGATGGTGCGATATAAGTACCTGAAATAAATACATTAAGACCAACCTTCCTGTAATGAAAGATGTCCATTTAATATTTCAGTAACTTTAAATAGATCCATATATTACAAACCATTAGACATCTAACACTATGTGACATTTAGTTTATATTTCCATGTATGGTGATCATTTTAGCTTATCGCTAATTATCAGACTGAAATTCTGGCATTGCTCAAAATAGAAGAGCATGACTTATGACTCACGTTGACTGAGGAACAATAGGTAATATGTTTCCAGGTTATGTCCAAAGAAGGACAATTTATAACTGAAGAGTGACTAGGGGCATATGTCAAATGAAGAAAGATAAATCTCATACACCTCAACCGACCACAACAAAAGGGTTTGGTGAGTAACGACTGAAGAGGGACAATTGACAAGTGACATCCGAGGAGGGTCAAATGACAACCAGGCAGTGGCAGGTAATGAATGACAAGAAGCAAAGAACATTTCACAATACCATGATTTCTGTGTTGTTGATATGTGACAACTGACAAGGGACGAGGAATGACCAAGTTTTGATGAGTTATGAATGACAAGTGACAAGAAATGATTGATTTGGATTACAAGTGTTCTGTAGAGATCGGCAATGATAAATTTATGAATGCCTGTACATCTGCCAAGAACAGGCAGTGATTATATATACCTGCCACATTCAACACCCAGCGATATGTTTAATGAGTAGAGAAGGACACAACCACGGTATCAAAGTTGTTGAGGTAGCTTGTTTCACATCTCCACCTCGATTCTGGCATCCTAATTACATTTAACTAGAAGTTGGAGGACATCCAGACTGTCTGAATCCAAAAGCAGATAGAGTACCCAGGGAGTGAAGTTTTTATATGGGAAAATGTGAAGTAGGTTTGACCTTCTGGATAAATTATAAAGATTTTGCAGTTAAAATCCTAACTTTGAAGCAGCACTAATCTCACTATGAGCAAACTAAAATGACTTTCACATTTTACAAGGAATAAAGTTTGGAGCTGAGTAATAATATTTTATATGTAATGTAGAGTTGAAACGGCGGAGTTATTCTATGCTGACTCTATGTTTAGTTCCAGTGTACCAACTCTTCAGACTGCGTAAACCCACAAAAAGACCTCCTTTTGTTTGTATTCACTTGGTGGACCAAATTATGTATTTACTGGATGTTAAACTTTTACATACCGTCTCTCCTATTCAGAACACTACTCATTGATGTGTGGACTCTCATGGGAGATCTATATGCCTTGTATAGAAGTAAACAGTGTGGTCAAAAGTTTGAATTCCCCTGACCCTCACAACTATATGAGCTTGGTGGACATCTCATTCCAGAATTATGGGTTTTAGTATGGAGTTGTGGCTATAACAACCTCACTCTTTTGGTTTTCCAGAAGATTTTGGAGTGTCTGTAGGAATTTTTGCCTATTCAGCCAAAAGAGTATTTGTGAGTTCAGGTGCTGATGTTGGACCTTTTACAGTCCATCCCAAAGGTGTTCAGTAGGGTTGAGGTCAGATCTCTGTGCAGGCCCTCCACTTCAAAAAACATGTCTTAATAGAGCTGAGTTTGTGCATGAGGCACAATCATGCTGGAACGCAAAAGAGATTTCCCCAAACTGTTGTCAGAAGATTGAAAATGCACAATTTACTGGAAACACCTAAGCTTACCTTAAAGTGGTTGTAAACCCTTACAACACACTTTGACCTACAGGTAAGCCTAGATTAAGGCTTACCTGTAGGTCCAAGAAATATCTCCTAACCTATACGGTTTAGGAGATATTTGCCCGAAGACAGGCACCGCATGCGTAGGCGCACTGAGCGCGGCATTGTCAACGACGAAGATGCCGCGCGTGTCGGCTCCCGTGCGCATGCGCGGGAGTAACGTCATCGCGGCTTCGCCGAATGACAACGGTGGAGCTGCGAGACCCACCGAGAAGATGGATGCTCCGGACTACAGGGGACAGCGGTGACTTCGCTGGCTCCTGTGTCAGGTAAGTGACACATAATGGACTACTATGCGATGCATAGTAGTCCATTATGCTTTGCCTTTGCAGGGAATGAAAGAGGAAGTAAACCCATCAGGGTTTACTTCCTCTTTAACTTAATAATATATATATATAGGGGTAACCACATATATCTGTGAAGGTTCTTCTCATTTAATGAACTCATGGGTTATCTAGTAGTAGTCACATTCAAATTAAATTGTTCTAAAATTATTTGTAGCTTATCCAAACCTTTTTCAATATCGACACCTTGTTTCTACTTTTTACTGACACAGTGGTACTTGTCCAATGACTCAAGGTCTTGTTTCCATGCTATACACCTCACTTTTGAACACTTCTAATGTTCAACCCCCATCTTATTGTGCACATTTGGAGCAGAACCGCGGAGCCGTGAAATCCCATGAGGACTAAACCAAAATTTGTGAGCCATTATTCAGCTGTTCATGGAACATTGTAGCATTGGTGAACTCGAAGTAATATCCAGGTGGCATTACACTCATTATAACACCTCACATACCCTGCTTAATGCTTTCGGGGATGCTCAGACCTCGGCAATATGAAGCACATGGTGAACATGGCCCAAAGTTAAACAACCATGGTCAATACAATCTTCTACTCGAATATGTGCACAGATCCCTAGGAAGCTTTACTACATAAGCTCACAACAGGATTAACGCAATGGGAATGTGTGCTAACATCCCATATTTTTATGGTTATAAAACAGACATTCGCAAGAGCATGGAAAACACTTCTCTCGTTCGAGGAGGTGAAAAGGTGGGTACATGGTACATTAGTGAAAAATGTATGATGATACTTACAGACACGCACAACAAATTTAAGTGTATTTTGTCAGCTGTGGCTGGATCATTTTCCACTGAGACCACCCACATGCTGCTGCAAATTATAAGATACTCTGGGGGTTATTTACAAAAGGCAAATCCACTTTGCACTGCAAGTGCACTTGAAAGTGCAGTCGCTCTAAATCTAAGGGGTAGATCTGAAATGAGTGGAAGCTCTGCTGATTTTATCATCCAAACATGTGCAAGCTAAAATGCTGTTTTTTATTTTCCTTGCATATCCCCCCGGGACTACAGCGACTTTAAGTCCAAGTGCACTTTCCGTGCAAAGTGGATTTCTCTTTAGTAAATAACCCCCTCTATCTTGATTGCTAAACCAGTTGACCTCCCTCCCCCTCCCCCTGAGGCCCCCTATTCCCTCCTTTTATCTCCCCCCCCCCATTTTTCTTTCTTTCTTTTCTCTTTTCTATTTTCTTTACCTCACTAAGTCTCCAAGCACTGCTGTCAGTTTGTGTGAGATGATATAGTTACATTAACGGCCGTCAGGGGCCTACCACCACCTCCTATTCTCCTACTCGCTTCTGGGTGGGCTCCATACATATTGGTCCCTGAATGAGTTGACTACTTCAGTGGCTTAAGTCTATCATGATCTGACCTTTTGGCCTGCACCATGGAAACCTCTCAGTCCTCAGTATGGCTTTGCAAACAAACTTTGCTTTGCTCTATAGCCCCCCCGAACTCTTGAAGTGCAAATTTTTAAGCACCTGAATGTTATAAAGTGAATCTCTCGTAATTTTCAGGGGTATTGATATGTTATAATGGCACCAATTTTGTAACGTTAACAATATCTGGCTGTCTACCTAATGAAAATTCATTGTGTAACAGATGGTTTGGTCCATCGATCCTTTTCTATCTGTTTTTTTCCTTCTGCAATGTAATTCGTTGTATTCTTCTAAACCTTTCCAATAAAAATATTGTAAAATAACTAAAGAAGTAGCTTTGATAAGCTACAAACCATCTTCCACACTACAGAACAAGTCTAGCTGAAGGCGACTAACTACTACTAGATATTTTGCCATATAACATAGGTGTGATTGTGAGGTGTCCTCAAACTTTTATCCCTATAGTGTATATGTATTCATGGGCATGGGCATCCTTAGGAGATTTCTTCCTGGCTTTTTTTTAAGGTCTCTGATAGTGTTGGAATCCTGACACCTTGGACCACAGCTGGTTGACCAACATTTTGACCACACCACCACCACCATTTTGAACAAGCTTCTCTTTTAGTTAAGAACGTTTCTAATAAACACTATCCTTTAAGGCCGCGTACACACGCGGGGACTGTTCTCTCAAACTGTCCGCTGAAACCAAGTTTCAGCGGACAGTCCGCTCGTGTGTGGGCTTTCAGCGGACAGTTTCAGCGAACAGTCCGCTGAACAAGGTTTTTCGGAAATTCAGAAAAACTGTCCGCTGAAACCTTGTTTCAGCGGACAGTCCCCGCGTGTGTAGGCTTGTTCGTCAAACAAAGTTGCGCGCATGCTCAGAAAGGATTTTCACGCCGAAAGTTATAATGCAGTGTATAGGACGTCGTATTTTTCGTCCCGTCGTACGTGCCGTTCACGTCATCGCGCACGGTTTCAGCAAACTGTTCGTCCGTCGTGTGTGGCCATGTCCGTCCATGCTAATTTTGAGCGGACTGTTTGCCGAAACTGTTTGACGGACAAAGTTGGGCGAACAGTCCCCGCGTGTGTACGCGGCCTTACACATCAAAGAATGTCAATCTTAACAGCTAGCAGTTTAGAACAATGTGGAACAAACACAATTCAATGGCAAGTTTACTTGAAGTGCCCCCGTGGGCCTTAGAAGTTGGAGAAGCTCTGGTTTCCAGCGAGCACCAACCAGCTACCAACCTTGTTTATCATGAAAAATACATGTTTTGAAATGAGTAACATTTAAATTCCTGGAAAATATCACAGCCTTCTGAAAGACCTCACACTGGTGCACAGCAGAGAGTAAGTGAGATAGCTCTCGATACAAGTTTCAATCGATACAGCAAGTGCAAGTCCTGAGGAGATGAAAGGTTCACATGTGACCTGAGCTGTCCAGCGAAGCTTCTCAGATCAATAAGTGTGATTATAATTCAGAAAGGGTTGTAGATAAGCTCTGTTCCAGCAAATCCATCATATGCCGTTAAGTGTTTGTCATCTCTTGCTTTCAGTGAAAGGAAAAAAAAAAAAAAATCAAGCGCAAATAAAGATTTTAAAGTATGGTAACACAGGGGTCATATGTTTAAGAAGAGCTCCACACACTCGTCAAACAAAGACATCTTTTGAAGCAGACCTATACTCTGATAACATAAAACTAAATTAATGCTGAATTCAAGGCAGCAACTACAGTAAATACATACTGAATTTATCGGCGTATAACACGCGCCAGCATAGAACACGCACCCCAAGTTTAGGAGGGAATTTTAAGGAAGAAAACTTTTAGGATGGAAGTTTAAGGAAAAAAACTTATATTTATGCTCATCAATGCAGCCTTATCAGTGTCGATCTGCAGCCTTGCCCAGTGTCTTTGCAGCCTGGTGTCAATGCAGCCTTGTGTCATTGCGCCTTGTTATTTAAATTTGACGCCAATCTCCACTGATTGCGAGAGGAAAGGAGCTGAGTGCCGCTGACATACACAAAGCCAGGTGTACTCAGCTAGGCTCGGCTCCTCTTGGCTCCTCTCGCAGTCCCACCCAATGATGGACATAACATAGGCCCAATGGTTGGATTGGGCGGGACTGTGAGCGGAGCCGAGAGGAGCCGAGCCTAGCAGAGTACATTTGGCTATGTGTATCTCGGCGGCCCTGCTCCTCCACTCACAATCAGTGGGGGATTGGCGTATAACATGCATCACGATTTTCCCCTGATTTTAAGTATTATATGCCGATAAATACGGGCAATTAAAATATATACAGTATAAGGGAGCAGTTTAACCTGCCAAAACCATTTCTATCTCTAACCATTACGTATAGAGCTGCCTTTCTCCTCTTTTCAACACAGAGGAACCCTTAAAATAACTTTCCAGTCCCAGGGAACCCCTGCTAAAAATGACTATATCTACAACTCATGATACATTAGTGTGATGGTCAGTGGAAAGAATGCTCCTTACACTTAAAGGGGTTGTAAACCCTCACATATACCCAGTGAAGTGAACAACCTCAGGTGATACACAGAAATATAACAAATCCTCCTACATAAATTGTACTTGTTTATCTGTAGTCTTCTTCTCACTACACCCCTTCAAAAGGGTAAATTGTATTGAAAATCTGTCAGCAGCACAGAGAAGGGGGCAGAGGAACTGCAGTTAGTGTGTGAGAGCTGATTGGAGGAAAGGAACACACCCCCTTCCCCACATCAGAAGAACTGTGCTGTGAATAGACAAGCTCCGTTCTGACCCCTACCCCCCAACACAAATGTATCTCATGTGTCGGGAAAACTAAAACGTCTCAGAAGTGACTGATAACAGAGAAACAAAGCACCAGAGAAAACATCACTTAGAGCTTTGGAGAGAGATTAATAAACACTGCAAATATACTGTATGTGCTTTGCTCAGATTCCATGACTGAGGTTTACAACCACTTTAAGTTCATTCGGAAGAATTATCCCCTCACATATAGCTAAAAAGGACACCCTAGCAACCTCTGGAGGAACCACCAGGGTTCAATGGAAGCCTGTTTGACAAATTCTGGTCTAGAGATTTGCACAGCCTTGCCTGAAATCTGAGGCAGGTTGTTGACCCAACGTTTCCCTACCTAGTTAAGAAACACCTTCTATTTCCCAGCCTGTGACTGGACAGTGAAAGATGAGGTCATCTTTCTGCTCTGCCAGCATAATCATTTTTTATACATTCAAGATGTCTGGTTGTCCGCAAGTGCTGCCACTCCCTCTCCAAAATTGTTGTAGTGTAGGGGTTTACAGGAGCCTGATATCAAGACAGATTCAGATAGCAACACTTTTTACATTGAAAAAGCATTTATTAAATATTTTAATACATAACTATAATCATATGTTTATATCTGCATAGTGCTTAGCTTTAACAGCTTTGCTGGGATGGAACATAAATGGTTCATAGAGGGGTTGTAAAAACTGGGCTGTGATTAGCATGGTGCGGCTGCAGTAATTGCACAAATTCTGGTTGTAAAAAACAGAACTTGTATTGTGCAGGATCCAGTAAATCACAACAAACCCAGCAGGAAGGCACCCGACCGGGAACACTTTTGGCAAGTAACAGCAATGTGTGCCGCCCGTCACCATCTTTCTTGAGTGGTAGAATGCGGACTGGCTGGTCTGGACCCAAATGGGGAGGTCTCCAGGTAGGATGGCATGTCGCTATCCTTTCCCTATTCATCTGGAACCTCTCCCTCACACTAATCACTGTCTCTGTCAGACAGGTTACCTGGCCCTACACTACCCACATGCTAAATGCATGCCAAGCCTGGGAGCCAGAGCCTTAGGCCGGGTTCACACCGCTGCGATGCGGGAACGCCGCGAATCCGCGGCGTTTTCCCGCATCGCACGACTCCCGCTGGCAGTTCACACTGCCCTATGCGAACGGCTGGGAGTGTCAATGATATGTTAATGACACCCCCAGATCCGATCGCATATCGCAGTGCGATCTGCCGACTCGCACAAGAATCCGATTCTGTTGCGGACGGAAAAAAGGGTCCCGTGCGAGTTTGCTGCGGGACCGCTGCGAGTTCAGCCATACTATCTGTATGGCTGAACTCGCAGCGCTACGGAGATCGGATGTGATTTGCGGTGCGAATCACATCCGGATCTCCCCCCGCAGCAGTGTGAACCCAGCCTTAAACAGGCTCTGCCTGACCAAAGATAACTGCTAGAGTCACATGGGGCAGCAGCATCCAATCAGATGGTGTCCTCTGTGACTCGGGAAACCATGTTCCTCTCGACTTCCTCTCCCCCTGCAATGCCACTGTGGTTGAGCGCCACCTGCAGTGGAGAAAGTAGACTGCACTTGCCTACAGGGTTCTCTCGCTATACAGCTGTGACAATTATACCACCACCCTCCCTTTCTGCTTCTAAAGCTAGATTCACACACCATTGGTTTCTTTCTTTGGCTCACATTATTTTATATCAGGTGAAAGCGTTTTTGTTAAGGTCAATTAAAAGCAGGTTACCCATTACTTCCTTTAATCGTGCAGGATCTCCAACCATTCTTCCTATATGGGTCTGGCTTTACTCAGTCACATTTATTTTCAACAACACAATACTTTATATCTTGCTGTATCTCTCTTTAACTGAAATGTTTTTTGCTATTTTTTTTTTTTAACCATAAAATTGTGGATTTAGTCATGAATTCAACCATGCGGGAAGTGTGGTCTATTCAGTATGGAATGGACGGTTAAACTTGGGAGTTTGCATAAAGCCAAATCAGCTTTGGTGTGTAATCTGTATTCTGCTGCCTTTGCATGGTCTGTTTGAAATTGTCTTGTATTTCTCAGAGGAATGTGCTTTTAGATGTGTAGTGGATCATTTACCAGTTACCATTGTTAAGCAAACAAACACGTTCATATTTTTGTGCTGAAAAAAGATTCCTAATTGTCTTTTTTTTCCCCGTAATCAGCATAAAGAGCAGGGATGCTTAGAAATGAAATAAAACACATAGAGGGGAATGAAATAAGCATTTCATGAAGTCGCTTGTCGGTTTCAGGCGAGCTGCAGGCCCATGGGAGTTGATTATGACTTTGGCTGCCTTTCTCTGCTCTATTGAATTGTTAGCAATCGTGTGCGTGTTAAGAGTCCAATGTTTCAATCTCATTTGTGTCTGTGCTGTCACTAGGCTTCGGCCCAAAACAAGCTTACGATGTATCTAAAGCAGGGGCTCTCAAGCTCTTCAGCTCATTGACCCCTGCATTAAGTTTGAGATTGTTCATGAGCACTACAAACATTTACTGAATGAAAATATTTTTACAACAGTACTACAAATAATTATATAATAATATTAATAATAATAATAATAATATTTTTACTGAGATCTTTTTCTCTTGGTATTAGAAGCTGCCATTTTGTTTGTAGCAATGCTTAATTTTTTGTCGAAAATACATATCAGCTACTTTAATAGGCACCAATCTTAGAGCTAGTGGTGAACTCAATGGCTCTCCAACAAAGTTTAAGGTGGGTGTACTCACTAGCTCTCCAACAGAGTTTGAAGTGGGTGTACTCACTGGCTCCCCAACTGGGTTTAAGGTGGATGAACTCACTGGCTCTCCACCAGTCTTTGAGAAGAGTGTACTCACTGGTTTTCCAACAGAGTTTGAAGTGGGTGTACCCACTCCAACAGCGTTTGCGGTGGCTGAACTCAATGGCTCTTCAACAGAGTTTGAGAAGGGTGCATTCACTGGCTTTCCAACAGAGTTTAAGGAAGGCGTACTCGCTGTCTCTCCAACAGAGTTTAAGGAAGGTGCACTCATGGGCCCACCAACAGAGTTTGAAGT
Organism: Lithobates pipiens; assembly: GCF_037356315.1. NCBI lineage: Eukaryota > Metazoa > Chordata > Amphibia > Anura > Ranidae > Lithobates > Lithobates pipiens. Next base: position 246,244,544 of record NW_027507790.1, read on the forward strand.
GGGTGTATTCACTGGCTCTCCAACAGAGTTTAGAAGGATAAGCTTAATGGCTCTTCAACAGAGTTTGAGGTGGGGGAGCTCAGTGGCTCTTCAATAGTGTTTGAGGTGGGTGAGCTCAGTGGCTCTTCAACAGAGTTTGAGGTGGGTGAGCTTAGGTGAGCTCAGTAGCTCTCCAACAGAGTTTGAGGTGGGGGATCTCAATGGTTCTCCAACAGAGTTTGAGGTGGGGGAGCTCAATGGCTCTCCAACAGAGTTTGAGGTGGGGGAGCTCAATGGCTCTCCAACAGAGTTTGAGGTGGGGGAGCTCAATGGCTCTCCAACAGAGTTTGAGGTGGGGGAGTTCAATGGCTCTCCAACAGAGTTTGAGGTGGGGGAGCTCAATGGCTCTCCAACAGAGTTTGAGGTGGGGGAGCTCAATGGTTCTCCAACAGAGTTTGAGGTGGGGGAGCTCAATGGCTCTCCAATAGAGTTTGAGGTGGGTGTATTCACTGGTTCTCCAACAGAGTTTTAAGTGGGTGAACTCACTGGCTCTCCAACAGAGTTTGAGGTGGGTGTGCTAAATGGCTGTCCAACAGCGTTTAAAGGCGCTGGCTCCCTTGAACTGAATTTAAAGTAGAACTAAAGGCATTTTTAAGGGAAGGTTGTTACCACTGTTAGTTTTCATCTGCCATCCTTGTCCCATAAGGGATATTTTCTTTCACTTCCTGTCCCATAGCCAAATTAGGAAATGAGATGAAATCCCCCCCCAATGTGAGGTTATACTGTGTCACCAGAACTAGTGTCCCCATGGGAAGATTTCTCCTCTATTACTGGTCTGGGATCTTCTTTTACTGATAATGGTAAACAGGACAAATTGAGAAGGTGACATAGACGGCAATAAAAATATGATGGGTTTTCTGATCTCTCTCCACTCTAAAACAAAAAAAAAAAAAGTTTTGCCTTTAGTTACACTTTAAGGGCAATGTACACACTGGCTCTCCAACATCGTTTGAGGTGGGTGCACTCGCTGGCTCTCCAACAAAGTTTAACTTGGGGGGAGGACACCTGGTACTGGAAAGCTGGATTTGTCCTGCACCCTGCTGGAGGCAGCTGAAGTGAATGGGAAGAACTAGGCTGGGCTTTTACATTATATTCTTAGGCTCCTGCAGATAGAGCAATGTGCTTTCAATCTGAAGGGCAGAGGGCTTTCTACATATGGTCATTAATGAGTAGGACTAATTCTGACACCAGAAGCAGTAAGGGTGACAATGCTGTAATAATTTCACTGCAGAAAATAGAGCATTGTCATACTTCTTAGGCCGCGTACACACGGGCGGATTGTATGGCCTACTTAGTCCGCTGAAACACATTTCAGCGGACAGTCCGCTCGTGTGTGGGCTTCAGCGGACTTTTTCAGCGTGCAGTCTGGCGGACTAAGTATTTCGGAATTTCCGTAATATTGTCTGTCATACTTTGGTTTCAGCGGACAATCCGCTCGTCAGTAGGCTAGTTCGACGGACTAAGAATGGCGCATGCTCAGAAAGGATTTACACGGCAGAAGGTTGCATTGCTGTGTATTGGACTTCCTATTTCTAGTCCCGTCGTACGTGCTGTACACGTCATCGCGCAAGCTTTCGACGGACTGTTTGTGCATCCATGTGTGGTCAAGTCCGTTCATTCGAAAGTATGACGGACTGTCCGTCGGATTGTATGACGGACTAAGTAGGCCATACAATCCGCCCGTGTGTACGCGGCTTTAGGAAAACAGAGAGCCCAGTTTTATTGGTATGGTTGCATGCATTACATATCTGAGTTTATATTTTTTGAAGGTTTATTTTCTTCTCTCTACTGGAGCCTTTACATTTTTGAACTCTTTGCACTTTTTATTTTTACTTGCCAAGGCTTGTTATAACCTCCTTAATGCTCAATGATCCATATACACAAAAAAAACTTCAGAGTAAAGTGATGTACTGTGGTACTCACAGATATATAGGAAAATAAAATCATATTAATATAGTAAGAGCTTTCAAGATGACTCTTTTATATTTTTTATTATTAGTTCCTTTATTAATGCCTAAGTATTTTTGAAAGTCTGCACTACAAAATATATTCAGTTAGTCAAAGAAAAGTATAGGCTATGTTTTCTTTTTCTTGATAATTTAGGCAGTTAATTCACTGCAAAAGCCAAGGAATGACGCATAACGGTAACTTCTGTGTTATATCTAGAGAATCAGACTATCCACTGATCAGGTATTGTTATTAGCAGGAGGAATAGTGTCCCATCATTGGTGTCAGTGGAAGAAATAGTGCCCTATCATTGGCATTAGTGGGAGGAATAGTGCCACTTCATTGGTATAAGTTGGAGGAATAGTGTCCCTTCATTGGTGTAAGTGAGAGGAATAAGCCCCATAATTTGTATCAGTTGGAGGAATAGTGCCCCATTATAAGTATTAGTGGGAGGAATAGTGCCCCATCATTGGTATAAGTGGGTGGAATTGTTTCCCATCATTGGTGTCAGTGAAAGGAATAGTTCCCCATTGTTGGTATTAGTTGGAGGAATAGTGCCCCTTCATTGGTGTTAGTGGGAGGAATAGTGCCCCATAATTGGTATTCGTGGGAGGAATAGTTTTCCATCATTGGTGTCAGTAAAAGGAATAGTTCCCCATTGTTGGTATTAGTGGGAGGAATAGTGCCCCTTCATTAGTGTACGTGGGAGGTATAGTGCCCCATCATTGGTATTAGTTGGAGGAATAGTGTCCCTTCATTGGTGTAAGTGGGAGGAATAGTGCCCCATCATTGGTATTAGGGGGAGGAATAGTGCCCCTTCATTTGTATTAGTTGGAGGAATAGTGTCCCTTCATTGGTGTAAGTGGGAGGAATACTGCCCCATCATTGGTATTAGTGGGAGGAATAGTGCGCCCCATCTCTGGTATTAGTGGGAGTTATAGTGCCTCATCATTGGTATTAGTTGGAGGAATAGTGCCCCATCTTTGGTATTAGTGGGAGGAATAGTGTCCCTTCATTGGTGTATGTGAAAGGTATAGTGCCTCATCATTGGTATTAGTTGGAGGAATAGTGCCCCATCATTGGTATTAGTGGGAGGAATAATATTCTCTTGTTTATATCAGTACAAGAAAGTATGGACCATCATTGTTGACATTAGAAGGAATAGGGTGTTCCATTGTCGTCATTAAGAGAAATGATGCTGCACTGATTGATAGAGAGAGAGAGAGAGAAAGAGAGAGAGAGAGAGAGAAAGAGAGAGAGAGAGAGGGAGGGAGGGAGAGAGAGAGAGAGAGAGAGAGAGAGAGAGAGAGGGAGAGAGAGAGGGAGGGAGGGAGAGGGAGAGAGAGAGGGAAAGAGAGAGAGAGAGAGAGAGAGAGAGAGAGGGAGGGAGAGGGAGAGGGAGAGGGAGAGGGAGAGAGAGAGAGAGAGAGAGAGAGGAGAGGGAGAGAGAGAGAGAGAGAGAGAGAGAGAGAGAGGGAGAGGGAGAGAGAGAGAGGGGGGGATAAAGAGAGAGAGAGAGATATAGAGAGAGAAAGAGAGAGAGGGGGGAAGAGAGAGAGAGAGAGAGAGAGGGGGGGAGAGAGAGAGGGAGAGATATAGAGAGAAAGGGGATATATATATATATATATATATATATATATATATATATATATATATATATATATAGAGAGAGAGAGAGAGAGAGAGAGAGAGAGAGAGAGAGAGAGAGAGAGAGAGAATCAGCCAATGATATATAATTATATGTCACGCATAGTGATGGACGAACTTCCGACGGGACGTTTCGCGAACGCGAAACGCGAACGGGCACAAACGTTCGCGAAAACGACCGTTCGCCGCGGGCTCCATTGACTTCAATGGGAGGCGAATTTCGCAAACCTTTAGGTCGAATTTGCGGCCACGGGGTAATTATTAGGGGGTAGCACGTAGTCCCACCACCTGGACAATAGCATAATACATGTATGAGGTGAATTTGGGATCGATAACTACAAGCATTTTTTTTTTATTTGGGAAATTGTTCTGACAATTCAGGACTATGGAGCTAATGAAGGCAATGGAGGAGAGGGAAGGTCAGGGACCAGGGTAGGCAAACAAGAGGGTGCAGGAGATACAGAGCACTGACAGCAGCACCGTAATACAGAGCACTGACATCAGCACCGTGACATACAGCGCTGACAGCAGCTCCGTGACATACAGCGCTGACAGCAGCTCCGTGACATACAGCGCTGACAGCAGCTCCGTGACATACAGCGCTGACAGCAGCTCCGTGACATACAGCGCTGACAGCAGCTCCGTGACATACAGCGCTGACAGCAGCACCGTGACATACAGCGCTGACAGCAGCTCCGTGACATACAGCGCTGACAGCAGCTCCGTGACATACAGCGCTGACAGCAGCTCCGTGACATACAGCACTGACAGCAGCTCCGTGACATACAGCGCTGACAGCAGCTCCGTGACATACAGCGCTGACAGCAGCACCGTGACATACAGCGCTGACAGCAGCTCCGTGACATACAGCGCTGACAGCAGCTCCGTGACATACAGCGCTGACAGCAGCTCCGTGACATACAGCACTGACAGCAGCTCCGTGACATACAGCGCTGACAGCAGCTCCGTGACATACAGCGCTGACAGCAGCACCGTGACATACAGCGCTGACAGCAGCTCCGTGACATACAGCGCTGACAGCAGCTCCGTGACATACAGCGCTGACAGCAGCTCCGTGACATACAGCGCTGACAGCAGCACCGTAAGCAGCCCCAGGAGGAAGTCAGCACAGCACAGGGATGGTGTGATCCCCTCATAATAAGAACCCCCAGGAGGAAGTCAGCACAGCACAGGGATGGTGGGAGCCCCTCATAATAAGAACCCCCAGGAGGAAGTCAGCACAGCACAGGGATGGTGGGAGCCCCTCATAATAAGAACACCCAGGAGGAAGTCAGCACAGCACAGGGATGGTGGGAACCCCTCATAATAAGCAGCCCCAGTAGAAATATGACACCGCTCAACCTCTTCAAAGAGGAGGGTAGGGGCATATAGTACGGTGTGCTTTTTTGGGTCAGGGAAGTGAGCCAAATGAATTAAGAAGGTCTGTGTGCTTGATTCCAAAAATTGTTTATAGACATATACATGGTCTACTGATCACATGTGTTGAATTCCTCCGAGATCCATGCCTCATTCATTTTTAGAAATGTGAGGTAGTTAACACTGTCGTGAGCTAGGCGAGTACGCTTATCGGTCACAATCCCCCCTGCTGCGCTGAACGTCCTTTCGGACAGGACACTGGATGAGGGGCAAGCCAACAGTTCGATTGCAAATTGGGCAAGCTCTGGCCAGAGGTCAAGCCTGCCCACCCAGTAGTCTAGGGGTTCATCACTCCTCAGAGCGTCCACATCGGCCGTTAACCCAATGTAGTCGGACACCTGACGGTCTAGGCGTTCCCTGATGCTGGATCCGGATGACACCTGTCGATGGGTCGGCTGAAAGAATGACCTCATATCCGAAGTCACCAACACATCTTCAAACCGGCCTCTTCTTGCAGGCGCTGTTGGATTGGTACCCGCAAATCCTTCTCTGGGAGTGGGAATTGCTCCTCTGCCAGCGCACGCAAAAGCAGAATGCAGCATTTCTCGAAGCAAGGCCTGGAAGTGCTGCATTCTGACAGCCCTCTGCGACGGCGGTAACATTTCCGCCATTTTGTGTTTGTACCGGGGATCTAAGTACGTTGCCACCCAGTACTGGTCCTTGACCCTCATGCTTTTTATACGGGGGTCCCTATTAAAACACTGGAGCATGAAGGCCCCCATTTGCACTCAAGCGGAAGGTATGTGGTGGTGGTGGTGTTGTTGGTGGTAGTGTCTTTGGGGGTGCACATAGCAGAGAGTGAAGAAGAGGGTGCAGATCGAGAGGATGAGGAGGGTGCAGAAGAATAAGGCTGAGTGAGCCACTCAACCAAGTCTGGTGCGTCCTTTAAAGTAATTGAACGCACCTTCTGCAACTTCCCACTTTGGCTCAAGGCTGTTGCTCCTGCCCTACCCCTACCACCCCTGCGGAAGGGCCTGCCTCTTCCTCTGCCTGTCATTTTTTAAATCACCCTGTGACAAAACTCTTAGTCCCTATACCGCTGAAGGACTGCTGCAGTATAGGGCAGCGGTCAGCAGTAGTGCACGTCAACCCTATGTATTGTGGACCGATAGCGGTCCTTACAGAACAGCAGACTGTACTGCACTCAGGCCTATGTACCGTAGCACCCTATACCAAGTTACCAGTCCTTATAAGAACTTTTGTGGACCAAGCAGGTTGTGTGTTAGTGATTAGCAGACTGTACGTCAGTCCCTATACCAATGAAGGACTGCTGCAGTATAGGGCAGCGGTCAGCAGTAGTGCACGTCAACCCTATGTATTGTGGACCGATAGCGGTCCTTACAGAACAGCAGACTGTAACGCACTCAGGCCTATGTACCGTAGCACCCTATACCAAGTTACCAGTCCTTATAAGAACTTTTGTGGACCAAGCAGGTTGTGTGTTAGTGATTAGCAGACTGTACGTCAGTCCCTATACCAATGAAGGACTGCTGCAGTATAGGGCAGCGGTCAGCAGTAGTGCACGGCAACCCTATGTATTGTGGACCGATAGCGGTCCTTACAGAACAGCAGACTGTAACGCACTCAGGCCTATGTACCGTAGCACCCTATACCAAGTTACCAGTCCTTATAAGAACTTTTGTGGACCAAGCAGGTTGTGTGTTAGTGATTAGCAGACTGTACGTCAGTCCCTATACCAATGAAGGACTGCTGCAGTATAGGGCAGCGGTCAGCAGTAGTGCACGGCAACCCTATGTATTGTGGACCGATAGCGGTCCTTACAGAACAGCAGACTGTAACGCACTCAGGCCTATGTACCGTAGCACCCTATACCAAGTTACCAGTCCTTATAAGAACTTTTGTGGACCAAGCAGGTTGTGTGTTAGTGATTAGCAGACTGTACGTCAGTCCCTATACCAATGAAGGACTGCTGCAGTATAGGGCAGCGGTCAGCAGTAGTGCACGGCAACCCTATGTATTGTGGACCGATAGCGGTCCTTACAGAACAGCAGACTGTAACGCACTCAGGCCTATGTACCGTAGCACCCTATACCAAGTTACCAGTCCTTATAAGAACTTTTGTGGACCAAGCAGGTTGTGTGTTAGTGATTAGCAGACTGTACGTCAGTCCCTATACCAATGAAGGACTGCTGCAGTATAGGGCAGCGGTCAGCAGTAGTGCACGGCAACCCTATGTATTGTGGACCGATAGCGGTCCTTACAGAACAGCAGACTGTAACGCACTCAGGCCTATGTACCGTAGCACCCTATACCAAGTTACCAGTCCTTATAAGAACTTTTGTGGACCAAGCAGGTTGTGTGTTAGTGATTAGCAGACTGTACGTCAGTCCCTATACCAATGAAGGACTGCTGCAGTATAGGGCAGCGGTCAGCAGTAGTGCACGGCAACCCTATGTATTGTGGACCGATAGCGGTCCTTACAGAACAGCAGACTGTAACGCACTCAGGCCTATGTACCGTAGCACCCTATACCAAGTTACCAGTCCTTATAAGAACTTTTGTGGACCAAGCAGGTTGTGTGTTAGTGATTAGCAGACTGTACGTCAGTCCCTATACCAATGAAGGACTGCTGCAGTATAGGGCAGCGGTCAGCAGTAGTGCACGGCAACCCTATGTATTGTGGACCGATAGCGGTCCTTACAGAACAGCAGACTGTAACGCACTCAGGCCTATGTACCGTAGCACCCTATACCAAGTTACCAGTCCTTATAAGAACTTTTGTGGACCAAGCAGGTTGTGTGTTAGTGTTTAGCAGACTGTGCGTCAGTCCCTATACCGCTGAAGGACTGCTGCAGTATAGGGCAGCGGTCAGCAGTAGTGCACGGCAACCCTATGTATTGTGGACCGATAGCGGTCCTTACAGAACAGCAGACTGTAACGCACTCAGGCCTATGTACCGTAGCACCCTATACCAAGTTACCAGTCCTTATAAGAACTTTTGTGGACCAAGCAGGTTGTGTGTTAGTGATTAGCAGACTGTACGTCAGTCCCTATACCAATGAAGGACTGCTGCAGTATAGGGCAGCGGTCAGCAGTAGTGCACGGCAACCCTATGTATTGTGGACCGATAGCGGTCCTTACAGAACAGCAGACTGTAACGCACTCAGGCCTATGTACCGTAGCACCCTATACCAAGTTACCAGTCCTTATAAGAACTTTTGTGGACCAAGCAGGTTGTGTGTTAGTGATTAGCAGACTGTACGTCAGTCCCTATACCAATGAAGGACTGCTGCAGTATAGGGCAGCGGTCAGCAGTAGTGCACGGCAACCCTATGTATTGTGGACCGATAGCGGTCCTTACAGAACAGCAGACTGTAACGCACTCAGGCCTATGTACCGTAGCACCCTATACCAAGTTACCAGTCCTTATAAGAACTTTTGTGGACCAAGCAGGTTGTGTGTTAGTGATTAGCAGACTGTACGTCAGTCCCTATACCAATGAAGGACTGCTGCAGTATAGGGCAGCGGTCAGCAGTAGTGCACGGCAACCCTATGTATTGTGGACCGATAGCGGTCCTTACAGAACAGCAGACTGTAACGCACTCAGGCCTATGTACCGTAGCACCCTATACCAAGTTACCAGTCCTTATAAGAACTTTTGTGGACCAAGCAGGTTGTGTGTTAGTGATTAGCAGACTGTACGTCAGTCCCTATACCAATGAAGGACTGCTGCAGTATAGGGCAGCGGTCAGCAGTAGTGCACGGCAACCCTATGTATTGTGGACCGATAGCGGTCCTTACAGAACAGCAGACTGTAACGCACTCAGGCCTATGTACCGTAGCACCCTATACCAAGTTACCAGTCCTTATAAGAACTTTTGTGGACCAAGCAGGTTGTGTGTTAGTGATTAGCAGACTGTACGTCAGTCCCTATACCAATGAAGGACTGCTGCAGTATAGGGCAGCGGTCAGCAGTAGTGCACGGCAACCCTATGTATTGTGGACCGATAGCGGTCCTTACAGAACAGCAGACTGTAACGCACTCAGGCCTATGTACCGTAGCACCCTATACCAAGTTACCAGTCCTTATAAGAACTTTTGTGGACCAAGCAGGTTGTGTATTAGTGTTTAGCAGACTGTGCGTCAGTCCCTATACCGCTGAAGGACTGCTGCAGTATAGGGCAGCGGTCAGCAGTAGTGCACGGCAACCCTATGTATTGTGGACCGATAGCAGTCCTTACAGAACAGCAGACTGTACTGCACTCAGGCCTATGTACCGTAGCACCCTATACCAAGTTACCAGTCCTTATAAGAACTTTTGTGGACCAAGCAGGTTGTGTGTTAGTGTTTAGCAGACTGTGCGTCAGTCCCTATACCGCTGAAGGACTGCTGCAGTATAGGGCAGCGGTCAGCAGTAGTGCACGTCAACCCTATGTATTGTGGACCGATAGCGGTCCTTACAGAACAGCAGACTGTAACGCACTCAGGCCTATGTACCGTAGCACCCTATACCAAGTTACCAGTCCTTATAAGAACTTTTGTGGACCAAGCAGGTTGTGTATTAGTGTTTAGCAGACTGTGCGTCAGTCCCTATACCGCTGAAGGACTGCTGCAGTATAGGGCAGCGGTCAGCAGTAGTGCACGGCAACCCTATCTATTGTGGACCGATAGCGGTCCTTACAGAACAGCAGACTGTACCGCACCCAAGCCTATGTACCGTAGCACCCTAGACAGACCAAGTTACCAGTCCTTATAAGAACTTTTGTGGAACAAGTGAGTTGTGAATGATTAGCAGACTGCAGCAGAAGGGCAGCAGTCAAGTATAATATTCTTTCTATATTTGGAAGAAAGAATATTATACGTGTACAAGCCTATTACCGTACCACTGATACCAGTCCTGAAAAGAACCTTTGTGGAACTAATAGTAACAGCAAGTCTTTAAAATTATCCTCACTGCCTGACACACTGCTTCCTGCCTGTCCCTATACAAATTGGCAAAAAAGAGTAGGCTGGAACGATTAGCTGGAACAGCTCTTTTGTGGACCTGATAGTAACAGCTAATGATGATGATGATGATGATGATGAAGAAAGACTAATCTGGCTGAGCTGTCCCTAAAATAGCAGCATACAGCGCTCTGTCCCTTTATCTAAACTGACAAAAGAAACTCAGGCTGCTGACCTAACACCTATACCAGTCCTGAAAAGAACTTTTGTGTACCAAATAGCTAGCGTTTTCTCTGTCCCTACTCCACACAGGATCCTTTCCCTACAGTGACAGAAGAAAGAATGTAAAATGGCCACCGGATCGGGTGTATTTATAGGTTAGGGGGAATGTCCAAGTGTCCATGAGCTGTCATGTCTCAATTGGTTGTCCTGTAACACATGATAAACGTGTCACGAAAGGTTAAAGTTCTTGTATACATTAAACACGTAAGTCCGCCGGGGCGAACGACGGAAAAAGGCGTTCGAACCCGCGGACGGCGAAAGTCGGAAATTCGCCGCGAAACGACCGCCGGGCGAACCGTTCGGCCATCACTAGTCACGCACACAGATACTCGGATGAGCTTACAAATCCTATTTTCCCTTTATCTTCCCCAATTTACAATTGTCTATGTGTTGAACTCCCCCCAGGCGCCTTATATAAATGTAATATGTGAATTTAGCGGGCGGTGTAAATCTCCGGCAATCTAAGCGGACTCCGCTCGCCTAAAAAGACAGCCTGGCAGCTTCCGCTTTAACTTCTGGGGTCATCTGGGTAATGTAACAACATCTGGCAGCGAGGCCGCCTCCGGCACTAAAGTCAGCCGCAGATCCAGCATTCAAACCCCAGTCACACCGGGATAATCCTTGAAGTCAGCTGTGATGGTGGAACATAAAGATTTCAGCCTGGAAGTTGTCAGAGGATGATAAAGAAATACTGGCTCATCTTTGAGACTCTCTCGGATTTCCAGCGCCGTATAAATTCACGCTAAGCTGGAACAACACCGCCGCAATGCACACATATTATGTAAAGGGCAGCACGCAATAAGATAAAACATAAAGTATGGCTCATTGAAATGTATAGTTTTTCCCTTGGTGTACATCACGCTTTGAATTTAATAGATAAATCGCGTGACATTTTTATTTATGAATGTACTGCAGCGGATGGAGTAAAATAATGATACGAAATGCAATTTATCTTTCCATTTTGCTCTGTACTATATGGCTCCATGGTCTCTATTAAAGGGCAGCTCCACCCATGTCACTAAATACACACATAAAACATATATACTGCAACTGTTTTATGTGCTAGAAGATTTGTAAAGTGCCCACCTCCGCTGTATTTTATGGCTACACAGTATAATGAGGGTGACAAACAGTTTTCAGATACTGCAATCCCTAGGCTCTAAGTCACTACCCTGCCTCCACCATGCTTCTTGGTCTACTAAAGCTTGTCAACGGGATTGTGGCCCCTGGGCACTCTTCCTCTGTTTAAAGACACATCTGCAGTCAGTTTATGATATAGACACACCTTCTGTGAGTCTGATTTCCATCTTCAGCAAGTGTGTGTAAACTGACCATAAAGTTTGAGGCTGCACCCTCACTTGAGTAACAGCCGAGGGGGGGTTCAGCCTAAAAAATGTGCTGAAAAACTTGAGTTTTCACTCCAGTAAAAACTTTACTTGAGTAAATAAGGTATTTGCTACATAGGCTGTAGTACCTGCATTTCATATGGAGATTTGGAAAGTCTTTGCTAGTTTGCATGTCAAACAGCCTAAATAGGCACCCTTGCTAAACAACTGATGAAATAAAACAAACTTCAGGATAAACCACCCAGAGATGAAATTGTTAAACCTCAAAAGATGTCTTAACACAGCAGAACTTGCTATCTAGATTTTGTTTCTGAACCCCTGTGCACATTTGTGGGAATTGGAAGTATGTTGTAATGATTAGATGTTATTTTTAATGATAATAATTTTAAATAATAATAATAAAAACATTGAAAATACTAATATATATATATATATATATATATATATATATATATATATATATATATATATATATATATATATATAATAATGATGCATATTTTAAAGATTACAGTATTTCCCTTTCACAAATATAGTCTTTTTGAGACAAGTTTGCTTCTTTTTAGCGGTCAAATGTCTTTATATTTAATACATGACAGTATTTCACAGTATTTTAAGTGATGCAGTTCCATTCAAATTAGCTACCGTAGCAGGTATATGATACAATACACTGACACTGCTAGTTCCAAGCAGTATAAATGAGGAAGACTCTGCAGCGCTCCCTTGTGGCGGAAAGCTTTAAAAGACCTATTCTTGAATTAATCTAAAATGTGTGCTTTTAAAGAAATCTCTAGATGTGGTCTAATCTGTTAGCAGAATTTTTATTTTTTTTAATGTCTGAGTGTGCTCTGTCCTGAGTTCAGATGGAGAAAGCCCATTTGAGCAGAGAATTGTTAGAAGCCGGCATTGATGAGAGTCATATCTGGCCAGGTAGCTGTCTGCTTTCTGACAGTGTGACTGACGGCTCTCCGGCTCCACACTCTGATATCCAGACCTGGAAATTCACATCAGCACAGAGGAATGCAATGTATATAGTATAGCTATTAACAGGTTATGGATAACCCTTCTTTCAAAGGTGTTTTTTTTTAGTTTGTGTGTTTAACGAGAGCCTGTCACATTTGTGATAAGTGATTAATCGGCCAAGGTACAAAATTATATATATGCACACACACACACACACACACACACACACACACACACACACACACACACACACACACACACACACACACACACACACACACACACACACACACACACACACACACACACACACACACACATATATACAGGGGCGGACTGAACATTCGGCCACTCGGGCACTGCCTGAGGGCCCCGGGCCACTAGGGGGCCCTATCAGAGTTGCCAGCCTTAGTAAAACCAGGGACAATATGTAAAAATCTGTGTTTTCTTTTACATCTGACTCTGAAATGTCCCTTACCAACATCCTTTTTGTCTACAAATCCTGAGATTATAGCTGCCCCACCTCTCCAGTACCTTCTCAGCCAACAGAAATATGTATGTGTATACTGTGTGTGTGTGTGTTTGTGTATACTGCGTGGCCCCATAATCTCTCATTGCCTAGGGGCCCCATAATCTCCTATTGCCCGGGGGCCCCATGAGTTGTTAGTCCGCCCCTGTATGTATATATATATATATATGTATATATATATATATATATATATATAGTAAAATGGGGAATGTCTAGCTCAGTGGTAGATTGCATGGTTCCAGGGCCAGTGCCACTTGACAGAGCCAAAGGTATTCATGAGAGAAACAGCCAAGAGGCCCATGGTAACTCTGGAGGAGCTGCAGAGATCCACAGCTCAGGTGGGAGAATCTGTCCACAGGACAACTATTAGTCATGCTCTCCACAAATCTGACCTTTATGTAAGAGTGACAAAAAGAAAGCCATCGTTGAAAGAAAGCCATAAGATTACTTGTTTGCAGTTTGCGAGAAGCCATGGGGGGGACACAGCAAACATGTGGAAGAAGGTGCTCTGGTCAGATGAGACCAAAATTGAACTAATTTGGCCTAGAAGCAAAAGCCTTTGTGTGGTGGAAAACTAACACTGCACATCACCCTGAACACATCATCCCCACCGTGAAACATGGTGGTTGCAGTATCATGTTGTGGGGATATTTTTCTTCAGCAGGGACAGAGAAGCTGGTCAGAGTTGATGAGAAGATGGATGGAGCCAAATACAGGACAATCTTAGAAGAAAACCTGCAAAAGACTTGAGACTGGGGCGGAGGTTCACCTTCAAGCAGGACAACGACCCTAAACATACAGTTAGAGCTACAATGGAATGGTTTTGATCATCATATTGATGTGTTAGAAGGGCCCAGTCAAAGTCCAGACCTAAATCCAATTGTGAATCTGTGGCAAGACTTGAAAATTGCTGTTCACAGACATTCTCCATCCAATCTGACAGAGCTTGAGCTTTTTTGGATAGAAGAATGGGCAACATGTCACTCTCTAGATGTGCAAAGCTGGTAGAGACATCCCCAAAAAGACTTGCAGCTGTATTTGCAGAGAAAGGAGGTTCTACAAAGTATTGACTCTTATTGACTTTTGTTTATAGCTCTTTAAGTATCTGTGAATATCATGGGAAAACTAGATGAGTTTGTTAAACGTGATGATCGTTGTTTTTGTTTATTTGATATAAAAAAAAAATTGAAAACTAAAATAAAATCTGAATTAAAAAAAGAAAGTGTTTGTTTAGTTCCAGGGCCAGTGCCACTTGACAGAGCCAAAAGTATAATACCAATGATCTTGTAGTTGTCTATATAGGTGTCATTCGGACAACCAGTTTAAGGGGACATTCTTACAATTGCCCACTAATACTAGGTGCATTTTGTCCACTCTCTTTTGACTCTTAATGAATTGGCTTTAGCTGGAGTTTCCTAAAACCTAAAAATTATTATCCTATGGGTTAAAAAGGTTGAGAAAGGCTGTTCTAAACCCTCTACCCCTCTGCTGTATTATTTGCCTATTTGAGATAACGTATATTTGCATTGCCTCCAATAAAGTTCCAAAAACAACATGTATCTATATAGACAACCATACTGCTATAGAATTTAGCAGTAAATCACGATACTGCTTTATAACACACAAAACTGATTCTTTTTTTGACATGTGCTGTCAAAATGTCACTCAATAACAGTTACAAAGAAATGTGTTGTCCTCAGGGAGGAAACAATTGGATTTCGTTTCCAGGACCACTAAATACTTTGAAATACTCTTGTGGTGTTGTTTCATGAGAAGCAGGTCTGACCCGACCAAACACAAGACATCCTGTACAATGCTACATGCCACCCTAAAGGAATCATGTTGCCACTTTATTGGAGAATAGAAGGGATACATGAAACAATATTTGCAGTAAAGCTTGAGTTCGATTTATTCAAGCTTGACTGGACCCTCGTTGTTTTGTGCTGAGATGAGGAAGAGAGGGATGAAGGTGTTCAACGCCTCTGTAGGGACTATTTGTGCAGCAAGGGCTGGAAAGACCCGTTGCCCCCTTTGGCCTAGGAAGGGGTATAGTGAGTGGTGAAGATCACACTCACAGCCTACTGTATGGCTGAATTAATGAAACAAGGGATTCCTGCAATATGGGTAGAGGGAACCAGTGGAAGCCAGCCTATGGACTGCAAAACGTGTCCTAGATTAGGAAGGAGAGGGAGAGGGAGGGTAGTTTTCACCAGAACTCAACGCAAACTCAAATCTTTTGATATAGGTCTATGGTGGGATTTTCTGGTGAAAACTATCTCTCCCTCACCTTCCTAATCTAGGAAAAGGAAACTGCTGGGAAAATTTTGGATATACCACTCTCTATTAAGGATTGTATTGCTGCTTGCTGTTAATACAGGTAGGCAATAAACAACTGGTGTTTTTTGTGATATTAAGTCTTGCATTGTTTACTTATATTATAATCTCTCTCCCAGATGGGCCAATAGGGGGCATCATTGTGCCTCCCTCTGTGATTTCACAAATTATCCATATCTGTCTTTTGGTGCCAAATATCCACTCAGGTAATGGAGACATATGAATAATGCACAGGCCTTTGCACATTTGAGATATATCCAAAAATAGTGTGATATAAATGTATGCTATTGTGTATGTACTTTGTCTAAATTTTGTTATTCTCAATTTATAGTGATCATATATGCAGTGCCTGATAAAAGTTCTCCTGAAGACGCCACCGTTTGGCGAAACATGTCGAGATTATAATCAGCTGCATCTGTTCCATATATTGTATGGTCATTTATGACAACAATTTGTTGATTTCTAGATGTTTCTAAATACAACTTTTATATTTTTTATATATTACTTTATATATCACTTGTTTCTGTTGTGTCTTGGCACCTAAAAAATCTCATATTTTGTTCTCTAGTTATGTATATTAAATCTGTCTCAACCCTACTGCACTGCTTCTGTTTAGTATTGCCTAGCTGTCCAGCATAATTGATGAATGCGCACCATTGTGTTTCAAGGGGCAATAGCCAACCGTAGGCATGTACAGTGGCTTGAAAAAGTATTCACACCCCTTGAATTTTTCCTCATTTTGTCATGTTACAATCAAAAACATAAATGTATTTTATTGGGATTTTATGTGATAGACCAGCGCAAAGTGGCACATAATTGTAAAGTGGAAGGAAAATGCTAAATAATACATTTCCAAATTTTCCAAATGTTTTTACAAAAAAATATATCTGAAAAGTGTGGCATGCATTTATATTCAGCCCCCTTCACTCTGATTCAACTAACTAAAATCTAGTGGAAATAATTGCCTTTAGAAATCACCTAATCACCGAACATCTCAGTATAAATACAGCTGTTCAATCAGAGGTTTGTTAGATAACCTTAATGAACCAACAGCATCATGAAAGCCAAGGAATATACCAGACAGGCCAGGGATAAGTTGAGGAGAATTTTAAAGCAGGGTTAGGTTATAAAAAAAAATATCCCAAGCTTTGAACATCTTGCAGAGCACTGTTCAATCTATCATCTGAAAATGGAAAGAGTATGGCACAACTGCAAACCTACCAAGACATGGCCGTCCACCTAAACTGCAGGCCAGGCAAGAAGAGCATTCATCAGAGAAGCAGCCAAGAGGTCCATGGTAACTCTGGAGGAGCTGCAGAGATCCACAGCTCAGGTGGGAGAATCTGTCCACAGGACAACTATTGGTTGTGCTCTCCACAAATCTGGCCTTTAAGGAAGAGTGACAAAAAGAAAGCCATTGTTGAAAGAAAGCCATAAGATGACTTGTTTGCAGTTTGCGAGAAGCCATGTGAGGGACACAGCAAACATGTGGAAGAAGGTGCTCTGGTCAGATGAGACCAAAATTGAACTTTTTCGCCTAAAAGCAAAAGCCTTTGTGTGGTGGAAAACTAACACTGCACATCACCCTAAACACATCATCCCCACCGTGAAACATGGTGGTGGCAGCATCATGTTGTAGGGATATTTTTCTTCAGCAGGGACAGGGAAGCTGGTCAGAGTTGATGGGAAAATGGATGGAGCCAAATACAGGGCAATCTTAGAAGAAAACCTGTTAGGGTCTGCAAAAGACTTGAGACTGAGGCGGAAGTTCACCTTTAAGCAGGACAACGACCCTAAACATACAGTTAGAGCTACAATGGAATGGTTTAGATCAAAGCATATTGATGTGTTAGAATGGCCCAGTCAAAGTCCAGACCTAAATCCAATTGTAAATCTGTGGCAAGACTTGAAAATTGCTGTTCACAGACTCTCTCCATCCAATCTGACAGAGCTTGAGCTATTTTGCAAAGAAGAATGGGCAAAAATGTCCCTCTCTAGATGTGCAAAGCTGGTAGAGACATCCCCAAAAAGACTTGCAGCTGTATTTGCAGAGAAAGGAGATTCTACAAAGTATTGACTCGGGGGGCGCCATTTTCCTTAGACTTCACAATTATGTGCCACTTTGTGTTGGTCTATCACATAAAATCCCAATAAAATATATTCATGTGTTTGGTTGTAACATGACAAAATGTGGCAAAGTTTAAGGGGTATGAATATTTTTTCAAGGCACTGTATATGCTACATCAAAATACAGTCAGTAGCCTAATGGTCAGCTTCAGACATCAAAAGCACATATAACTAATAGCAGAGAAACAGACTAATGATCAAGATAAGCACAGACAAACTGAGTACAAACACTGCCTATATAGTTCACAGAAAAACCCAAAACATTAACAATAAACCTATCCATAAAGGGATCAAAATGTCGATCAACCTATGCCTGATCCCCTTCAACAGAAGTCATTCTAATGACTGACTTTTGTAGAACAGGACTGTTGAAAAAATTTAAATCAATCAACGGGTGCAGCCAATCAGCTGCAATTCTGATCAGTATATTCTGACAGTGGAGAAATCCCAGCTGTCAGAATACAATAGTGGTGAGGATTCCTCCATCCACCTGGCTTGTGTGGATGGGGGACTCTCTTCTTCTTTTTAAAAATTACCCCTGATTGAAAAAAAATAATCATCATCTATAGCTATAATTCAAAGAAAGCCCTTTCTCCAAGTCATGGGCAAATAGACAAACCCGTTGCACATGCAAACTCCCAGCATTCAATTTAACCTTTCCTGATTAGGGTACAGGTGCATGCTGCGGAAATCTAAGCTACAGTCTTGAGAAACAAACAGCAGATGGTACAGACTCAAGTCTGATCATTGCGAGCACAAAATGCAAAAGTCAGTCAACAATGTCCATGTGTACAACAGTGAATGTCTCCATGCCCAATAGATTTCCTTAAACTGGGCCATTTTAACAGCTCCTTGTTTTTAAATGATATTGATCTCCTCAACTAGACTGAATCTCTTCTCCCTACAGTTTTTTTTTCTTTTTTTTTTTTTTCTTTTAGTAATTTATTCATTTATTTGTTTTCTTCATATTTTAATATTTATTATAAATCTCAATTCTTTTCTTCATTTAGGATTTGTTCGTCTTTTACTCTGCGTTTCTAAGGCAACAGACAGGAAGCATGCGTTAAACAGAACCTTTCATCTGGGAAAAGGATGATGGGAATGGATGAAGGAGTCTGAGCAAGGTCAGGCATTTACCGCTGAATACAAATCTGTCACGCTTAATAGATGAAGCTCTTTAGTTTTGGAGCTACTGAGGCTGGGCCCATCAGCCAAGGAGAAAATAAAAAAAGATACTGAGCCATGAATGCCAATCAGTTTGCTCTGGCAACAGTGATGTATCTACACGATCCACGGGGCACGTGGGCGCGCTCGACTGCAGGAGATAGACAAAAATCAAATAAATGTCAATATGTATGTATGAGCAGGACGCCAAATCCGCCGAACTCCAAATATTTATGACGGGCATTTTAAAGGGCACCAAGTGAACCGATTTGTTCCTGGTTATCTGTGCCGTCCATGCCCTCATTGTAAAGTGCGATAATTCATTACAGGGATCATTTTTATTTTATTTTTTGTCTCCGTTGGACTTGCACCATCTTGGCCGATGTTTACCTGGCATTGTTATTCCTCAAAAGCAGTCGCCGACGCCAAAATATATCATAGATACTTGGCCGGTGGCCTCAGCTGCAAGGTGTCTTATTAAATGATTTTCTTGTTATTAATTTCACAGTGTGGCACCTACTGTAATCAGTGGGGCCTGTGGAGGTGCGGGACTGAGACATTACAGGAAGGAATAGACAGCCAGATATAGGATGGCAGAGGCAGCACAGTTGGCCTGAAAGTGACCTGATTATGTTCAGAAGATAAAGTTTGACGGGTCACATGGTCTGCAGGAATTACAGATGCCCGAACGAGTTTGCTTTTCATTAGGAAGAAAAAAAAATAATCGAATTTGTCATTTTTCTCATCTAAAGGACAACAGTTTCATAAATTCAAAGCTATATTAAAGTGGATTTTGAGGATGTTTGTAAAAAAAATAGCAAATGATAAGAAAAGTCATGTTGAATAAAGGTGTGAAAAAAGCGCTTTGTGATGTTTTGGGGAAATCTGTAGTGTATGCATAGTAAATAATTTTTTTTTTTTTTTAGAGTTTTTTTTTTTTCGTAGAGTAAGAAATGGTTTACGCCAGTGCCAGTCTCCAAACTGTGGGTTGTGCACCGGATGTGGTCCTTTGCTTGCATTTACTTTCCTTTATCAGACCCTTTGAACACTATTCCTCCCTCTGACATTAACAATGGGATATAATTCCTCCCACTGACACCAGTAAAGGAACATTAATTCTTCCTCTGACACCAATGATGGGGCACTATTCCCTCCACTGATACCAACAGTGGGGCACTATTTCTCCCACTGGCACAAACCATGTGGCACTATCTCCCCACTGATACCAGTGATTTGACACTAGCCCTCCTCCTCCTCCTCCTAAGACCCCTTTCACACTGGGGCGTTTTTCAGGAGTTTTTCAGGCACTTTAGCTTTAAAAAAAGCTCCTGTAAAGTGCTTGAAAGAAGCCTCATCTGTGAAAGCCCAAGTGCTTTAAGAGCCCTTTCACAATGTCAGCGCCCGAAAAACGCTTGTAAAGCGCCGCTTAAACTAGCAGCACTTTACCAGCGTTTTCTGAGCGCTATTAGGGCACTTTTAACCCCTGCTAGTGGCAAAATAAAGGGTTAAAAGCGCCCACAAAGCACTGCTGCCAAAAGAACTTTTCAGGCGTTTTGCAGGCGCTTCCCATTGATTTCAATGGGAAGGGGTGCTTTAGGAGTGGTGTATTCACCGCTCCAAAAGCGCTGCAAAGAAGCTGCTTGGACTTTTTTTGATGGCCTGCCAGCGCAGCGCCTCAGAGTGGAAGTACTCTGGCTTTTACATTGGGATTGCAGTTGCGGCTTCTTTCAATCGCTTTACAGGCGCTTTTTTTTTTAACATCAAAGTACCTGAAAAACGCCCCAGTGTGAAAGGGGTCTAACTGCAGGAGTATTTTACTCCCATTGACCACCAAGCATGAGCCATTATCTACTCCCACTGACTGCAATCTGGCCCTCTAAAGCCTGAAGAACAGTAAACAGGCGCTTTGTTTAGAAAGTTTGGAGAACCCTGGTTTACACCCACGTCTGGCTCTTTTTTGTTCTGTTTTCCCCTGGAGAGATTTATTTTAACTTTCTATCCTAAGGACGAAACAAGCAATGAGGGGAAAACTGCCAAAAATGAACAAAATCTGTCACCAGAACCTTTGTTTCCATTGAATGATTCCCCTCACCTTTGGTTCTGGGGACAACCCTAAAATTTTAGATTGCCTCATCACTTTCTGTCTTAGTGAAAAACAATTACCTGGACAAGAGGATCTAGGGGTGGATCTATCTATCAGGGACACGGGTAGCAATCAAAACGTGACCGTGGGCAGGGGTCGGACTGACCATTCGGCCACTCGGGCACTGCCCGAGGGCCCCGGGCCACTAGGGGGCCCCATCAGGGTTGCCAGCCTCAGTAAAACCAGGGACAGTATGTAAAAATCTGTGTTTTCTTTTACATCTGACTCTGAAATGTCCCTTACCGACATCCTTTTGGTCTAAAAATCCTGAGATTATAGCTGCCCCACCTCTCCAGTACCTTCTCAGCCAATAGAAACATGTCTGTGTATACTGTGTGTACATGTATGTGTATACTGTGTGATTGTATTCTGTATGTGTATACTGTGTGGCCCCATAATCTCTGATTGCCTGGGGGCCCCATAATCTCCTATTTCCCGGGAGCCCCATGAGTTGTCAGTCCGCCCCTGACCACGGGTTTAATCTTTCCCAATTAAAAACTAAAATAAAAAAAAGTTTTGCATTATATACACTTTAAAACTGGTGGGATACCTAAGAAGCAGAACATCAATGGCACAATATGTTTTAGCCTGGAAATCTGAATTAATAGGGGGTGTTAATGTAAATATGTGCTATGTCTATGCAGGGCGAAGCTACAGGTTCATTTAACTGCTGCCTTTGCACCACAGGGAAGTGAACAAAAGTGCCCATATTGCATGTAACTCACTCCCCTTTGTCCCTCTACACCAGCTTTTCTCAGCCAGTGCTCTATGGCTGCCATCTTAGCTGCTTTTTCATCTGTTGTTGACATGGTCAGTTATAGTGATTGTAAACCTCCCTCAGAAATTCATAATGAGCAAAGTATTTCCTTCTATAGTGTGTACTTGCCTCAATTCAAAGCACCTACTGTGATGGTTCTGCTCTCATTCATCTGCTATCTGCAGAAGTAATTTCTGACAGTTTATGCCAACACCGGACAATCCTGGGAGATGCCAAGCCAACCACCCACCCCCTCCTCCAGTACACAGCAGATGATTAACAGCCTCAGTTGAGTTGTACATGTTTCCCTATGGGTCTGTGTAGTGGATGTGTGCCCATTCCCTCCACTCACCTTTCTGGTCAGATTCCCACCCCTTACCTTCTGCAGGTCAGAAACGGCAACATGGCTCGGCTGCGCGAATCGCAGTTGTGTTACGTGGTTTCTTTTAGTGGCCACTAGGGGTGCGCACCCGCTGCTTCGCCCCTGGAGCCGATGCGAGTGCCCAACAGTCGCAATGACTGCTGGGCTTCTGCGATCACTTGTGACACGGCGAGGACCGCGATCTCTATGTGTAAACACAGAGATCCCCGTTCTCTGAGGGGAGAAGAGACAGATCGTGTGTTCATACAAAGTACATACTGATCTATGTCTTCCTCTAGCAAGTCCCCTCCCCCCTTTAGTTAGAACACATAGCAGGGAACACATTTAACCCCTTGATTGCCCCCAGGTGTTAACCCTTTCACTGCCAGTGACATTTTTACAGTAATCAGTGTGCAATTTATAGCACTGATCACTGTATAAATGACAATGGTCCCAAAAATGTGTCAAAATTGTCTGATGTGTCCGCCATAATATCGCAGTCATGATAAAAATCACAGATCGCCACCATTACTAGTAAAAAAAAAAAAAAATAATAATAAAAATGCCATAAATCTATCCCCTATTTTGTAGACACTATAACTTTTGCGCAAACCAATCTATATACGCTTATTGCAATTTTTTATTACCAAAAATATGTATAAGAATATGTATCGGCCTAAACTGAGAAAAAATTTGTTAAAAAAATAAAATAAAAATGGAGGTATTTATTATAGCAAAAAGTACAAAATATTGTGTTTTTTTTTCAAAATTGTCGCTCTTTTTTTGTTTATAGCGCAAAAAATAAAAAGCGCAGAGATGATCAAATACCACCAAAAGAAAGCTCTATTTGTGGGGAAAAAAGGACATCAATTTTGTTTGGGTACAACATCGCACAACCGCGCAATTGTCAGTTAAAACACAGTGCCAAATCGCAAAAAATGGCCTGGTCATTCAGCAGCCAAATCTTCCAGGGCTGAAGCGGTTAAGATAAAGGCCATTTGACGGCTTGACAGCTGACTTGCTCCAAATGTCGTCCAAAGGTTTTTGTTGCAGAAAGATCACGTCACAAGAGAGAGTGCAATGTTTCGGAGCCTCGTAAGACCCCTTCGTCAGGCATGGGATGACGTCACATTTCCTGCAAGGCTCCAAAACGTTGCACTTTCTCTTGTGATGTGATCTTTCTGCAATAAAAACCTTTGGATGACATTTGAGGATCCTTGGTGTTAGTGGCGGCCTGTCCATACAGGGCGCAGGGATGCGCCCCCCCCCCCCCCAATCCATGCACCCAGCCCCAATCTACAAGCAGGGCGCCAGACACATGGATTCCAATGTTTTTTTTTTCAGAAGTACACGAGTAGAGCTTGAGGCTCTAATTTGCTTCAAAAAAGAGTAGGCTCGGGGCAAAGAGCACTGCACCCACCCAGTTGTGTGACAATAGCAATATTCGCTATCGTCTTCCTGATTCTCCTCCCGGCGATTCAGGAAGCTGTTCCTGAGTTCTGATTGGCTGGGAGGAGAAGTGCTTGTATTGGAGGAAGAGAGGTAGAGGAGGAGGAGACGCAGGGGAAGCCGTCGTGAAGACAAGGAGGAGGAGACGCCGAGTGAAGCTGCTGCCCCAGAGGAAGCTCTGCCCACGGCCTAGATTAGGGTGACCAGACATCCCCGGTTTACGGGGACAGTCCCTGGATTGAGGACACTGTCCCCGGACCAAGTCTGTCTCCGGTTTTGTCCCTAGATTGGATTTGAACAGAGGCTGGGGCAATTTCAAAAACATAAAAAAATGTAAATAAAAATTCTGAATTACACACCCCCGCTCCGCCACTCCTACTTGCTTAGGGGGATGTAATTTTTTTTCCATTATCTGTGCCCCTTTCTGATGATCCTGTGCTGTTCGGAGCGGAGAGAATATTTTTTGTTCAGTATCGGGTCCATGTTCATCTGCCTTGGCTCAAGTCTGGGCCAGCCATCTACCTGCTTATCTCCTTGCCTTCCCTGGCGGAGTGATCTTCCTCCGCTCCCAACCCAGTAGTAGTCGGGGCCCGGAGAGTAAGACTTGACAGGCTGTGAGGCGGGCGGTGATGGGCAGAGAGTCCCTGATTGCCGCCATTCCTAGTAAAAAAAAAATATGTCCCCGGATTTCGTTTTAAAAATCTGGTCACCTTAACCTAGATGGGGTAAGTGCGGTGCTGGTCATCGACCGACGGGCGGGGGGTTTGGGGAGGGGTGCAGGTGATTCATCCGACTGACAGACCAACTGGAGGGAGGTGGATTAATTGTTTGCCGCCCCCCAAAAAAATATAGCACCAGCCGCCACTGCTTGGTATGCTGGCGAATATGTGCATGTACCTGTGATTTTTCAGTAACCAGCTGGTAGTCGCTGCCAGCACCCACTACCGATGAGCCTTGTTCCCAGGAACATGTGCGAGGGGAATATAGACAAGATTGCTCCAGATTCTGTCTGCTCCACTTTTAGTAAATCCCACCCCACAGAATTATAAAGTTACTAAAAGGTCCGCTGTAAGCTAGGAGCTGGCGATCGAATCTAGACCCAGTCTCTAGATGTCAACTATGGCCATTGGTGGGACTTCCCAGAGTTCTTTAATCAAAGTCTCAATGGCATATGAGGCACAAAGAAAGGCGGTTCATTTTTTTTCCCCCCACCAGCGGATGTATTTATTACATGTTGCAGCCTCGACCCAGCGAGAAACCGTCACCAAAGATCAGCTTCATCATTTCAGCATATGTAAAATAGCCCCTTCCAATCAATGCTTGAGCACGATCTGCGTGTGTATAATGAGATCCCGGCAGCAGCGGCTTCTGTATTCTGTGCTTGCTTCTCCTCCTGAGTTGGATGGCGGCTGTGAAAAGTCTACATGCAGTTAATAAGCGCTCATCTCCAGGCTGATTCAATGATCAGTCATTTGTTTAAGCTGAATGTACGTCTGCTGCGAGAATGAGGGAGAATGCACTAGCAGCATTCCCCGCGGTCTTTTTGTGCGCCGTGCAGACTCTATTGCCTGGTATCTAACGTCCTAATGTTCTATAATATGCCCTGAATGTATCAATCATCTCCGAACAAATGGCTCACACTGCTCTCCCTGTCTGCTCTTCCATTCTCCGTAGGTAAAAGCTATCGACAGCAGCCAGCAGCAGAGGTGAGGATGGGGTGAATCTATCCAGCCATTCTTATGCAAGGCAGGTGGCCATATTGTGAGCTGCACCAAAAGTCTCTCCATTCGCTTACATAGTTGCGTTGATACTGTGGCACCATGCATGAAATGTAGCACGCCAGAGATATTATTATGAAAATATGCACTTAACGCACACCCATTCACTAAACTCATATGAGCTTTAATGCGTTAATGCCATTGAAAAAGCCATTTTCAAATACATTTTAAATCCTCTGCTTTCCTCATAGCTGATCTCGGGCCAAAAACAACTCTTGGACATGTGCTTTGTAAAAATAAATTAGCACTTATGAAGTGTATGCCATGCGTGTAGGCTGCAGCATTCTGTAAAACTCTTACTTTTATTTATTTAACCCCCCCCCACCCCCCACCCCCATACAATATAGTTAGCAGCGAACGTCTGGCTCTGAGATTTACATTTAGGGATGAGCTCTGGTTTGCTTCAAACTTGCATCAATCTTAACCTGAAAGGAAGCTGTCACTCCCACTCACTGCTGTCCAATCAGCTGTGGCCAGGGCATTTACACAAACAAGGGACATGTACATATCAAAACCCTTGATAACGTCCCATTGGACGAAACACGTCAGTCAGGATATTTAGTGGTGACGTCTTGCCGCTGATCGATTCTGGGTCACCAGGGGCTCTCCATGTGAGTTTACCTGATCTCATTTTGGAGTTTATGCTATTTTATGTATTTGAATATTAAACCTACACTATATTACCAAAAATATTAGGACGCTGGGCTTTATACGCACATGAAACTGGCATTCCAGTCTTAGTCTATAGGGTTCAATATTGAGTTGGCCCACCCTTTGCAGCTATAACAGCTTTAACTCTTCTAGGAAAACTGTCCACAAGGTTTAGCAGTGTGTCTATGGGAATGTTTGACCATTCCTCCAGAAGTGCATTTCTGAGGTCAGGCACTGATGTAGACGAGAAGGCCAGTCTCCACTCTAATTGATCCCAAAGCTGTTCTATCGGGTTGAAGTCAGAACACTGTGCAGGCCAGTCAAATTTCCTCCACCCCAAACTCGCTCACCCACGTCTTTATGGATCTTGTTTGTGCACTGGTGCACATCCATGTCGGAACAGGCAGGAGCCACCCCCAAACTGTTCCTATGAAGTTGGGAGCATGAAATTGTCCAAAATGTCTTCGTATGCTGACACCTTAAGAGTTAACATCACTAAGGCACCAAGCCCGACTCCTGAAAAGCAACCCCACACCATAATCCCCCCTCCACCAAATGATATGGACCAGTGCACAAAGCAAGATCCATAAAGACACGAATGAGCGAGTTTGGGGTGGAGGAACTTGATTTGCCTACACAGAACCCTGACCTCAACCCAATAGAACACCTTTGGGATGAATGAGAGCACAGAGTGCGAGCCAGACCTTTTGGTCCACATCAGTGCCCAACCTCACAAATGTGCTTCTGGAAGAATGGTCAAACATTCTTATAGACACACTCCTAAACCTTGTGGACAGCCTTCCCAGAAGAGATGAAGCTGTTATAGCTGCAAAGGGTGGGCCAACTCAATATTGAACCCTACGGACTAAGACTGGGATGTCATTAAAGTTCATGTGCATGTAAAGGCAGGTGTTCCAATACTTTTAGTAATATAGTGTGCTACACTATGGAAAATCTACTTGGGCCCCTGGCATAGGTGTGCAATGTCTATTGGGGTGTGCACAGCAAAGTGTGTGACAGTGTCAGTAGAGCAGTGGACAATGTCAGTAGAGCAATGGACAATGTCATTAGAGCAGTGGACTGTATCAGTAGTTTTGTTATTTTTATTATTTGTTCAAATCTTATTTATTTTTTATTATTTATTTTTTACAGTTTGTTTAGTTCCCCCTTTTAGGGGGCTTTGGTGAAATATCAGGAGTCTAAACAGGGGGAATCTGCGCCACACACGGTAATTAAGGTGTGCCCAGGCACAGCTGGCGCATCCTGTGCGCACGCCTATGGGTCCTGGTGAGCTTTATTTATCTACAACTGGATCTTGCCTAGAGGTGTCATTGGAAGCGTAGTGTTGCGCTGTACCCCATGAGATTTCCATATATACTTAAAGGTGCACATGCTGCTGTAATGGCAGCCATTTGCTCTGGTGAGTTTTGAATTCAGTCGATGGTGGTGGCTGGTCACTTGAACACAGTTTGAGAAATATCTTTACGATCACTGGAGTTGATGCAATAAATCCATTTTCACTTTAATATATATGTTTTTGGACTTTTACATTTTTGCACATTTCAGTCTTTATTGACACACATCTTTTTGAGTTTTTAATGTTTTTATGCATTCGTTTCTTTGCACTAAGTCATTTATTATAATTCGACATAGTAGTTTATTTTAGCGCAACACTAGAGTTATATAAGGGAGAGGGAATGCTTCGGACATCATTGACCAAATATGGTCATATAAGCTCAATGACATTGACCCCAATATGACCACGTGACCATGTGGCCATATAAGTCAATGATGTCATGAGTATCCCAGCCACTTCGTAAGGTGAGCCGTAGAATGGGGAATCCCCCGCCCACAGCTTTTTGGAACAAAAATTATCTCCGGTTTCCGGGCTTGGACCCAAACTAGACTCTGAAAAAATGCAAGCTTTTCTCTAGTACACCTCCAATAGCAGGTCACACTGCAGCTTGTCCAAATGGATAAATCAAAATTAAAATGACTGATTAAATGAATGGATACAAGGTATCCTGTGATTGGAGGAGGGGGGATTGTGACAATCATCCAGACCTCCTTCATTCACAGAACGGCTTGCATTCTGTGAAAAGAATTTGCTCATCAAGATAATGACTTGACCATAAAGACCAGACAGGCTGCTAACCACAAATAGTAACCATCAATTCCCAAACTTGACCAGTGCATAGAATCGATGCTGCCCTCCTGAGAAACTGCACAAAAGATAAAACACAAAGTGCAAAGGCCTAGTGCATTATCATTAGCACTTTAGGATAAAAAGAGTACATACTAACAAAAGCAATGAATGTAACAGCATTGTACATAAACTCCAGAATCGGTAGGTCTTCAAAATACCAAAATCCAATATGGGACAAACATCTTAAACCTACTCAGTGTTTCGAGGGGGTTATACTCCCTTCTTCAGACCAAAACTGGTCTGGACTTCCTAACATCTCTTATTTATTTAATATATAAGAGAGAGGGAACCTATCACCCTCCCCTCCTGAATCTCCCTAATCCAAATAGGATCAGGGAGATTGGTCTGAAGAAGGGGGTATAGTCCCCGAAACACGTCAGTTGTCTTATAGTGCTTGTCTGATATTGGATCTTGTTGTGTTGAGTACCTTCCGGTTCTAAAGTTTAGGTGGGAAAAGTAGCAAACAACAAAAAAATAATAATATAGCGTATACAATTGGGACACAAGTCATATATTAATTGAATGTTATTAAAAATGATCTTTTGTTTTCAATCTACAGCGCTGTATTTTTCTGTAAAATGCAATATGGCTACCTGGAAGAGTTCTGTACATAGATGGTGTACCAAACGCACCCCCCGAAATGTAATTTCCTGCTTGTGTGACTGGTTTACTGATTTTTCCCAGAAGTCTGCACTAAGATACAAGTCATATTTTGCAAAAGATTTAGCAAAATTACATTTTTGGTGATGCATATACCGACACTTTCCTCATTAGAGCCCTGCAGGTGCAGCAGCTGATTGATAATTATAAAATCACTCCCATACAGACTCACTTTACACATGGACACAGACAAACAGCTGTTTTTTCAGAATAACAAAAGGTAGGAATCTGCAACAAAGTGTTAAAACCCCTGCAATGTACAGAGATCACCCAGAAGGGAGTTTTTTCTTCTCCACAAAAGTTGAGTTACTCTTTAAGTCCTCCTCCAGCAATGTATACAGCACTGAACTTGTCATTCCCCCAGGGCAGGAAGGTAGCTAGATATTGTATAATCTACTGCACTTCATGAAAAACGAGCTACGAAACATCTGCTTGGTTAAAGGTAATATTTCCCAGTAATAGGAACATATGTTTCTCCCATCTCAAACATTTAGCTAAATTACTTCTGCTTAAGTGCTGTTCTTACATTCCATTTATAAATGTTACCTTCTGAGAGCGAACAACCCTTGGAGCAAAGAGGAGTTCTTTACGTCATCAAAAACATTCACATGGATTCTTCCATTTTTTTTCCCCTGATGTACATGCTGTATATAAAATTCCTTTATTTTGACGTCCATGAAAAAAAAAAACATGGATGCCAACATAACAGTGCCATGATTGTACACGGAACCTGCGTTCACGTGGAATACTGCTCAGTGCCAACACAGCTTTCCTGATTTCCCTGCTTATAATGAAGTATATGGCCAAACATTTGTGGATATCTCACCATCACACCTACAACTATGTATCGCGCAGACCCTTACCGGGTCCTGCTACTTGTCCCGAGTTCCATTTCCTAGCCTTTCTCTACCTTTTTCAACACAGAGGAACCCTTGAAATAACTTTTAGGTATCAGGGTACCCCTACTAATAATTACTATATCTACAACGGGTGGCACAGTGGTGTAGTGGGTAGCACTCTCACCTAGCAGTAAGAAGCGTCGCTGGTTCAAATCCCAACCATGACACTGCCTGGAGTTTGCATGTTCTCCCTGTGCCTGCGTGGATTTCCTCCGGGTACTCTGGTTTCCTCCCACACTCCAAAGACATGCAGGTAGGTTAATTGGCTTCTGTCTAAAATTGGCCCTAGTATATGAATGGGAACCTTGGATCGTGGGCTCCTTGAGGGTAGGGACCAAGGTGAGTGTGCAATGTACAGGGATAGGGACAATTGTAGACACTCACACTGGATGGACTGGTGTCTTTATTCAACCTAACTAACTATGTAACTCATGATGCATTAGTGTGACGATCAGTGGGAAGAATGTTCCTTACATTTGTGGTCATTGGGAACAACCACCCCCCCCCCCCCTCCCCCAGTACAGATAGCTAAATAGATCAATGGTGTCAACAGGAAACTAAGAGGTAGGATTTGTTCATTGCTCAAGGAACCCTAGGAACCTCTGGAGGAACCCGAGTTGAGAAACCCTGGCCTAGTGGGTGGAAACAGCCAGTCTCTCCTCACAAGAACCAGACAGACAAATCTTTTTTCGATTTACTGCTTAATAAATTTAGGTAGGGTGCAGGTTGAGCCTTGGAATATTCCAGAATTAGTGCAGCAAACGATGGAAGACTCCCTCTAATGCCGCGCACACACGACCGGACTTTTTGACAGCAAAGGTCCGACGGAACGAGTCTTTTGGACAATTCGATCATGTGTGGGCTCCATTGGACCTTTGCTTGCCAAAAATCCGGTGGACTTTAGAAATAGAACATGTTTTACATTTTTCCACCGGAAACTCCGCCGGACCGAGAAATATGTTCGTGTGTATGCTAGTCCGACGGACAAAAAACGACGCTAGGGCAGCTATTGGCTACTGGCTATGAACTTCCTTATTCTAGTCCGGTCCTACGTCATCACGTTCGAATCCGTCGTACTTTGGTGTGATTGTGTGTGACCAAGTCCATTCATTCGGAAAGTCCGTCGGAACTCCGCCGAAAGTCCGTCGGAAAGACAGTCGGACCTAGTCCCTCAAAAAGTCCAGTCGTGTGTACGCGGCATTACAGTACTGTTTCTTCAGGGTGCAGCCACCCTTTTGAAGCTAGTGATTCATGATGAACTACAGGGGACTGCATTGTGGAGGTAGGTCTGTAAACTTGAAGTAGCTTTCTTAAAAGTTGTCAAGAACAGTCTCTGGGATTTTATTTCCGGCTTGTACTCACTGTGTTCTGGGTACTTCCAACCTTGTGGTAACAGTTTTGGTTAGGCCCATTTCTGTTCCAGCATGACTGGTCCCTGTGTATAAAGCCATTTCCATATCCAATTATTCTTTTTTTATATAAAAATAGTGAAATTTGAAAAATTGTGGTGACAGATTGGAAAGGGTCCCTTTCTGTTCCAGCATAATGGTTCCCCCTTGTAAAAAGCCAGATCCATATTCAAAGACAAGGTCTGATGAGTTTATTGTGGGTGAACTAAAATGGCCTCCAAGGACCCCAGACCTCGAGCCTATTGAAAGCCTTTGGAATTAATTGCAAGGCTAAATGCAAGTCCCGTCTTCTCTCTTTTCATTGAATGAACAATAATTACTATAGCCAGGCTCAAAAATCCCTTTATATATGCAAGAAATACAAAAATAATGAACATATGCGATCATCTGTAAACTTCCAGAGATCTGCTGCAGGACACTAAACTGAAGCCATCTCTATTCTCTATGGCAGTGTTTCTCAACTGCAGTCCTCAAGGCACCCCAACAGGTCATGTTTTCAGGCCTTCCATTATTTTGCACAGGTGAGTTGCACTGCCTTAGTAATTACCACAGCCCTTTCATCTGAGGGAAATCCTGAAAACATGACTTGTTGGGGTGCCTTGAGGACTGGAGTTGAGAAACACTGCTCTATGGCAGCCAGTGGTGGTTACCCCATCTGCGTCGGGAATCAACAGGCACATTGGTATCGGGCATCTAGCAACGTCTCCTGTATCCTCTTCTCTTTTGAGATCATGGCGGCTTCCGCTGCGTATCTCCTCCTAGGTGTCCAATAGGATCGCCTGACCTTTTAGCCAATCGAGAAATGGGTAACGCGCTTCATGATTGTCAGTGAGGCGATTCAGTGTTTGAAAAGTGAATATTAATGTGCTTTTCTAACACACCTGGGTGGGCTCCAAGAACAATGCTCTGCGCCACAAGTCCACCCTATTTGGAAGCCTACTAGAGCCTATGACTTTAAGCAGGTGCTTTAAAAAAACATCCGCTGTAATTCATGCGTTGGGGCATCCTGAAAGGGGCTGGACGCATGAATAGAGGACATCGGTGGCCGCCCTGGCTAGATACATGAATAATCAGGAAACAGAACAAAAGTGCACACACTGCTTCAGGCCAAAAATGGGCACAACCGATCCAAGGTGCTACTCGGCTCATCACCGTAG
Organism: Lithobates pipiens; assembly: GCF_037356315.1. NCBI lineage: Eukaryota > Metazoa > Chordata > Amphibia > Anura > Ranidae > Lithobates > Lithobates pipiens. The sequence goes on from NW_027507790.1 coordinate 246,276,734, forward strand.
GCAATATCAAGAAGAGAAGAAAAGATTGATCGTGCACTTTAATCCAAAAGATGCTGTAGAAATTTCTTTATTGTCATGAGCCGGACAAAATTGCAGTTCTTCTTGATGCTCTGCATGAAACTACCTATTACTTATATAGGGTGTGGCATGGATAGAGGGGGTTGCACTGGTGCGCCCTTTACCTGCCGGGCCGCCCCTGAAAACAAACTGAAAATTAATTGGAAAAACTGCAATTCTCTTGACTGCTCAGACTCATTCAGTGTGTTGAGATTTTAGCTTCAGCCATTGAGGTCTGCAAACAACTGCAACACTTTTCAGCAGTTTAGCTAAGAAAAAAACAGGTGAATATGCTGAAATAAATCCAGCAAAAAATACTGATTTAATTTTCCTTTTTTTTTTTTATCCTGTAAATAAATAAATGTGTGCAGAAGCACTAAACATTCCTTTTAATAACCATCAGATCAGCTATATTTTATATTTTACATATTTTCTCATAGCTGACAAAGAATCAAGGGTGGAGGGGGGGGGGGGGGTTATATTACTTTTATTGTTTATATTCCCTTTTAAATTAAGCTAAAAGACACAAAAAATGTGCAACTATTTATGGAGGAGAAAAGCAGAGGACTGCCAGCCTCCACGGCTTACCTCTCCTGAACACGCGCCTGCCCAATTCCTGCTTACCTTTTTGCAATTCTCTGACATACATTTCAAATGTAAATGCGTCCTTATGTAATCATCGCTTGGCTTTTTAAAAGATTCGTTTAGCGTTCCCCAGAGTTGTTACAAACAACCGGCGCACTACATTCAGCTCCTAAAAGGCCGTTACGCTGTCCTCGCCGCTGCATTAAAATAACACGAAAATTATATCTCACTACTATGCAAAGAAAGTAGGTGATTTCCATGGGGAGGGAAACCTTATAGTGCTGACATGATCCACGCATCAGGAATATTATCACAGCCAAAGAATCGCGTCCTGTGGGAAATATATTATTTACACTGGATCTGGAGAAAAAGGGAGGATATGCGCAGACAAAAAGAATATTTAACTGCATCTATCTTTTTTTTTTTGCAGTTTCCCAGATACTGGTATTTTAATAAAAGGTAATACAAGTTACATATGAAATAATGTACACTTACGCTAAATTGTTAAAGCCAAAATCTAGGTAAGCGGATGAATTTAGAATTTAAATAGGAATTGGCAGATGTTTAAACTGAAAAAAAAAGGATTTGTAATTCGCTAGATCTGGTCCTGAGATTTAAGAAGACCTGCCAGACTGCACAGCCAGATTGGTGACCTGACTTTCCTCTACTAATAAAGCCAGGTTCTTTCCGTTCCGCCAGAAAAAATAAAGGCACAAGTTCAACCAATCCAACCAATGAAAATAAATGCATGGAAAACCTCCATATTTTTAACCTTATATCCAGGAGAGGCCGGTCCATAAGGGGCGCAGCCCCCCTAGTTTTCATGCAGGGTGCCAGACTCAGAGGTTTCTATGAGTTTTTTTTTTTTTTTCAAGCCACATGATTAGAGCCTGAGGCTCTAATTGGCTTGAAAAAGATTTGGCTCTGGGCACAGAACCCACCCACTTGTGACACCAGCGAATCAAAATTTGCTATTGTCTTCCGGCTTCTCTTGCCGGTGTCCTGTCAAATACTGCCCTCCGTCGGATAGTGTCTGCTGTGTACTGCGCATGCAGTTTCCGAAAATATCCGAAGATGAATGGCGCTTGCGCCGTGAGTCCAGGTTCAAGCCCCACTATCCAAGTGGACATAGAGTTAGAATAAAAGAAAGCCGAGCGAAGCGAGGCCGTGCCCGAAGTGCAGCGAGTGAAGCAAGGCCGTGCCCGAAGCGTGGCGAGCGAAGCGAGCCCACGAGGGGCCCTCTAACTATGTGCAACCCTATGTCCACTTGGATGGTGGGGCTTGCATCTGGACGCAGGCGCCGTTCATCTTCTGAGATTTTCCGAATCTCCTTGTGCTCTGTACTGCGCAAGCGATGTGCCTGCACAGTACGGGGCGGACACTATCTGAGTTTTTATCAAGTGCAGGGGGAACGTGGAGGGATGAATGCAGGGGGACTGTGGAGGGATGAATGCTGACCTAGGGGGGTTGTTTTCCACCCCCCCCCCCCCCTCAAAAGGTTTAACAGCAGCAGCCACTGCCTATACCCACAATTGTTAAAGAGTAAGGCAAATAAATTATTATAAAGCACCGTCCTATTTGCTCCAATGGGTGGAAAAAAATTCCTTCCTGAGCTTCTAAGGTAATTGGCTATCCTGTTACTATATTCTGTGACTGTAAGAATGCATGGGCAGCAAAGAAGCAACAGCATTTTACTCCCCTGCTTACACTGTCCTGTCTTCCTGTCAGCATGTTCCTTGCAGCACATAGCACTCTGGGAATCCTTTGTCATGTATTAACCACATGCCGACCGCTCACAGTAAATATACTGCGTCTGGGCGGCAGGTACAGGCAAAGTCACATACAGTATTATCACTGATCATTGTATTAGTGTCACTAGTGACATGAGACCCTCCCAGCCAGTTTCATGTTTGCGCCAGATTGCCCACCACCCTATCACAATCACACTATAAGTCGCCAATCACCACTATTCCCACTATAGCGTCTATAGCTACGTAAATATCAGTATCTTGCTCTCATCAGACCACAGGACGTGGTTCTAGTAATCCATGTCCTTAGTCTGCTTGTCTTCAGCAAACTGTTTGCAGGCTTTCTTGTGCATCATCTTTAGAAGAGGCTTCCTTCTGGGACGACAGCCATGCAGACCAATTTGATGCATTGTGTGGCGTATGGTCTGAGCACTGACAGGCTGACCCCCCACCCCTTCAACCTCTGCAGCAATGCTGGCAGCACTCATATGTCTATTTCCCAAAGACAACCTCTGGATATGACGCTGAGTATGTGCACTCAACTTCTTTGGTCGACCATGACGAGGCCTGTTCTGAGTGGAACCTGTCCTGTTAAACTGCTGTATGGTCTTGGTCACCGTGCTGCAGCTCAGTTTCAGGATCTTGGCAATCTTCTTATAGCCTAGGCCATCTCTATGTAGAGAAACAATTCTTTTTTTTCAGATCCTCAGAGACTTCTTTGCCATGAGGTGCCATGTTGAACTTCCAGTGACCAGTATGAGAGAGTGAGAGCGATAACACCAGATTTAACACACCTGCTCCCCATTCACACCTGAGACTTTGTAACACTAACAAGTCACATGACACCGGTAAGGGAAAATGTCTAATTGGCCCCAATTTGGACATTTTCACTTAGGGGTGTACTCACTTTTGTTACCAGCAGTTTAGACATTAATGGTTGTGTGTTGAGTTACCGTATATACTCGAGTATAGGCCGACCCGAATATAAGCCGAGGCCCCCAATTTACCCCCAAAAAAACTGGCAAACTTATTGACTCGTGTATAAGCCGAGGGTGAGACATGCCTGTCCATCCCTGTGTGTGTGTCCGTCCATCCCTGTGTGTCCGTCCATCCCTGTGTGTCCGTCCATCCCTGTGTGTCCGTCCATCCCTGTGTGTCCGTCCATCCATCCCTGTGTGTGTGTGTGTCCATCCATCCATCCATCCATCCCTGTGTGTGTGTGTCTCCATCCATCCATCCATCCATCCCTGTGTGTGTGTCTCCATCCATCCATCCATCCATCCATCCCTGTGTGTGTGTGTCTCCATCCATCCATCCATCCATCCCTGTGTGTGTCTCCATCCATGTGTGTGTGTGTGTGTGTGTGTGTGTGTGTGTGTGTGTGTGTGTGTGTGTGTGTGTGTGTGTCCAGCCTACCTTTGTCCCGAGCCTCCGTCCCGTGCCTTGCCTCCTTGCATCCGTCCCGTGTCGTGCCTTGCCTTGCCCCCGTCCCGTCCCGTCCCGTGCCGTGCCGTCCCGTGCCCTCTTCGTCGGCGGCCATTGTAAAGTTCAAAAGCTGCGCCGCCACCTTCGCCTGTGATAGGCGGAACACTGAATTTCCCAGCAGCCTGTGTTCCGCCTATCACAGACGTCGTATCATCCTCGTCCGTAGTACGAGGATGATACGACGTCCGTGATAGGCGGAACACAGGCTGCTGGGAAATTCAGTGTTCCGCCTATCACAGGCGAAGGCGGAGCCGGAGGCGCGGCTTTTGAATAGAATGGCCGCTGTCTGTCTGCTCGACACGCTGATCGAGCGGGCAGACAGCGATGACTCGAGTATAAGCCGAGGGGGGCACTTTCAGCCTCAAAAAAGAGGCTGAAAATCTCGGCTTATACTCGAGTATATACGGTACTTTGAGGGGACAGCAAATTGACACTGTTATACAATCTGTACACTCACTACTTTACATTGTAGCAAAGTGTCATTTCTTCAGTGGAAAGATAGAATAAAATATTTACAAAAATGTGAGGGGTGTACTCACTTTTGTGAGATAATGTATATATATATATGTATTTTTATGCTTTTTATATTATACTTTATTTATTTATTTAGTGTAAAGGGGGAAGACGTTTGGGGAATTGTGATACTTTGTGACAATCTCTGTGCTTTTTT
>NW_027507790.1:248358778-248376377 GCF_037356315.1 Lithobates pipiens
AGGGAACATTGCCTCTCTACACGGTCATTGACAAAGTCTCTGCCACCACACGGTCGGATGGTAGAGAAATCCTGGAGTAGAGGCGCAGGTGAAGCTGTTGGAACGCATGGTCCGGTCAAGTTTCTCATCAAGGACTCAGGGCTGTAGAAGCATTGCGAGTGTTACCACAGTGGAGGGCTGGAGGTGTCAGGAAGTCTGAGGGAACTCTGCTTTTACACGGCCTTTAGCAGTCTTCATCATACACATGGTGGATGATGAGTCCTGGATCAGAAAAGAGACTGTGGGGATCTCTATCAAGTCGATGTGGCCTGAGGGCACATGATTTGCAAGTTGGACTGGCTGGGAACAGTAGTCTATTACCTAATGTTATGCTTTTAACCTACTAGTCTTCTGGGGAGAAGTTCTTTAGGCCTCAGGCCTAGAAGCAGCAAGGGGACTTATTCAGAGTGGGCATCTATTACCCAATAGAAGAAGATGTGACATACTTAATTTCTGTAACTACAAGTGTGTGTAGAAGGAACCAAGCTTTGTGCAGCAGGGAAGACGTTTCTAAGAACATCATTTCTACATGGTCAGAAGAGATGTCCTAATTCTTTACACGGTATTGAAAGAGGAATCCTTGGAAGCAAATAGTCGGAGGAGGAGAGCAGAGGAGGAGCAATAGTCTGCATGGAGATGCAGGAGGAGATTTACATTTAACCACTTCAATACAGGGCACTTAAACACCTTCCTGCCCAGACCAATTTTGAGCTTTCAGCGCTGTCGCACTTTGAATGACAATTGCGCGGTCATACAACACTGTACCCAAATGAAATTTTTATCATTTTTTTCCCACAAATAGAGCTTTCTTTTGGTGGTATTTGATCACCTCTACGGTTTTTATTTTTTGCGCTACAAATAAAAAAATACCGAAAATTTTGAAAAAAAAAATTTTTTTTTTTGTTTCAGTTTCAAAACTTTGTAAATAAGTACGTTTTCTCCTTCACTGATGGGCACTGATAAGGCGGCACTGATGGGCACCAATGAAGTGGCACTGATAGGCGGCACTGATGGGCGCCACGGATGGGCGACACGGACGGACACTGATAGGTGGCACAAATTGGCACTGATAGCTGGTACGGATGGGCGGCACAGATGGGCATGGATAGGCGGCACAGATGGGCATGGATAGGCGGCACAGGTGGGCACTGATAGGCGGCACAGGTGGGCACTGATCAGTGCCAAACAATGCATGCCAATCAGTGATGCCCATTGTGGGCACTGATTGGCATCCATTATGGGCACTGATTGGCACCCATTGTGCTGACTGGCATCCCTGGTGGTCTAGGGAGGATTACCTTTTCCCTGATGGTCTGGTGGCGTCCCTGGTGGTCCAGTGTGGGCATCCTCGGGGGGGCTGTGCTGATAATCGATCAGCACAGACCCCCCCTGTCAGAGGAGCAGCCGATCGGCTCTCCTCTACTCGCGTCTGACAGACGCGAGTGAGGGAAAGCCGATCACCGGCTCTTCCCATTTACACTGTGATCAGCCGTGATTGGACACGGCTGATCACGTGGTAAAGAGTCTCAATCGGAGACTCTTTACCGAGATCGTAGTTGCCGGGTGTCAGACTGACACCCCGCAACAACGATCGCCGCGATGTGCGCCCCCGGGGGCGCGCAGCGGCTCATAATCCTGATCACATCATATGACGTCCGGTCAGGATTATGCAACCACTTTGCCGCCGTCAATTGCCTATAGGGCGGGCGGCAAGTGGTTAATGTCCATGTGCATCTAATCTTTTGGCTCTTACTTTGTGCGTTTGTGCTTCAATTATAAATATGATGGCAATGATTAAGCATATGGGCATCCCATATTCCAATCCCTATCCAAGTTGTGCCTCAATAAAACAAAAACAAAACTCGCAAAAGACTGTTCATTGTCTCTGGAAGTGATGTATGAAGTTTGGCAGTGGGGTGATTTGGCGGATTGTTTGTTATTGGCTGCAATACCATGGCCACACACACAACAATCGCCATTTATTCCATATGGTATCTGCTAAAAATATATATATATATATATATATATATATATATATATATATATATATATATATATATATATATATATATATATATATATATATATATATATATATATATATTTTTAGCAGATACCATATGGAATAAATGGCGATTGTTGCAATTTTTTACATCACAAGGTATTTGTTTCGCAGATTTTCCAAGATAATTTTTTTGGATAAAATACAGTTTAACGAATGAAAAAAACAAGACCCCAATTTTTTGGGTAAAATACGAAAGGTGATGTTACGCCAAGTAAATAGCTACCCAAGATGTCACACTTTAAAAATGCTTGTGGAAAGGCAACAAACTATGCTACTTAAAAATCTCCATAGGCAACATTTTAATATTTTTTTTACAGGCTTCCAAAAACAATAAAAGTGAAATATTCCTTTATATTTCGTACCTGGGGGGTGTCTATAGTATGCCTGTAACATGGCGCATGTTTCCCATGTTTACAAAATGACATTTCTAAAGGAAAAAAAAAAGTCATTTAAAAGTACTCACGGCTATAATGAATTGTCGGTCCTGGCAATGGACGAGAGGTATGGACTCCAGAGAGAGAGATATAATTTTGCCCCTGTTCAAATCATTAGTAAGACCTCACCTGGAATATGCAGTTCAGTTTTGGGCACCAGTTCTCAAAAAGGATATCGGGGAACTGGAGAAAGTGCAGAGAAGGGCAACCAAACTGATAAGAGGCATGGAGGAGCTCAGCTATGAGGAGAGATTAGAGGAACTAAATTTATTCACTCTTGAGAAGAGGAGAATAAGGGGGGATATGATCAACATGTTCAAATATATTAGGGGTCCATATAGTGAACTTGGTGTTGAGTTGTTCTCTGTACGGTCAACCCAGAGGACACGGGGGCACTCTTTACATCTAGAGGAAAAGAGATTTCATCTTCAAGTACGGAAAGGTTTCTTCACAGTTAGAGCTGTGAAAATGTGGAATAGACTCCCGCCAGAGGTGGTTCTGGCCAGCTCAGTAGATTGCTTTAAGAAAGGCCTGGATACTTTCCTGATGGTACATAATATAACTAGGTACTAACATAGGTAAAGTTGATCCAGGGAAAATCTGATCGCCTATTGGGGGGATCAGGAAGGATTTTTTTTCCCCTGCTGTAGCAAATTGCAGCATGCTCTGCTGGGGTTTTTTTCGCCTTCCTCTGGATCAATTGTGGGCATAAAATTGGGTATTTGGATTGTACGATTATTTTTTTATTTTATTTATTTGTTTTTATGGTTGAACTGGATGGACTTGTGTCTTTTTTCAACCTGACTAACTATGTAACTATGTAATACAGATAAAAGTCATTGAAAAAAATGGCATGGGATTCCCCCACAGTCCATTACCAGGCCCTTTGGGTCTGGTATGAATATTAAAGGGAACCCCGACCCAAAATGAAAATAAATAAATAAAATTGAGTGGGGGTCCCCGCAAATTCCATACCAGGTCCTTCAGGTCTGGTAAGGATATTAAAGGTAACCCCGTGCCAAAAAAAAAAAAAATGGTGTGGGGGGTCACCCCAAAAATCCCTACCAGACCCTTTATCAAGAGCACGCAACCTGGCAGGCTGCAGGAAAAGAGGGGGGACGAGAGCGCCCCCCCGAACCGTACCAGGCCACATGCCCTCAACATGGGGAGGGTGCATTGGGGTAGCCCCCCAAAGCACCATGTCCCCATATTGATCAGGACAAGGGCCTCATCCCCACAACCCTTACCCTGTGGTTGTGGGGGGTCTACGGGCAGGGGGCTTTTCGGAATCTGGAAGCCCCCTTTAACAATAGGAACCCCAGATCCCAGCCTCCCCCCTGTGTGAAATGGTAACTGGGTACAAATGCACCCCTACCATTTCACAAAAAAAGTGTGAAAATTCAAAAAATCACATAACACGGCTTGGACAAGTCCTTTATTAAAAAATAAAAAATGTCCCACGAAGTCCATTCTCATCCCGACGGACCGAAAAAAAAAAAAAAAAGCTGCACGCAGCCACCAATTAGCCTCCATGGGAGGCACCCGCCATAATGACCATCTTCTCAGATGACTGTTCTTTTATAACTAAGGGCGGGGCCACACTGTGACATCCCCGGGTAACCCCGCCTCCTCTGACGCACAGGGACATCCCTATGACTTCCCCGTAGCATCAGAGGGGGCGGTGTCACCCACAGCATGATGCTGTCACTACCATGTTTTACTGTGGGGATGGTGTTCTTTGGGTGATGTGATGTGTTTGCACCAGACATAGCGTTTTCTTTGATGGCCAAAAAGTTAAATTTTAGTCTCGTCAGACCAGACCACCTTCCTCCATACATTTTGGGAGTCTCCCACATGCCTTTTCACAAACTTAAAATCTCGCCATTTTGTTTTTTTCTGAAAGTAATGTCTTTCTTCTGGCCACTCTGCCATAAAGCCCAACTCTATGGAGCGTACGACTTATCATCGTCCCATGTACAGATACTCCAGTCTCTGCTGTGGAACTCTGCAGCTCCTCCAGGGTTACCTTAGGTCTCTGTGCTGCCTCTCTGATTAATGCCCTCCTTGCCCGGTCTGTGAGTTTTGGTGTGCGCCCATCTCTTGGCAGGTTTGCTGTTGTGCCATGTTCTTTCCATTTGGTTATGATAGATTTGATGGCGCTCCTAGGGATCATCAAAGATTTGGATATTTTTTTTTTTTATAACCCAACCTTGATTTGTACTTCTCAACAACATTGTCCCTTACTTGAAAAGTTCCTTGGTCTTCGTGTTAGTGTTTGGTTAGTGGTCCCTTAGGTGTTGCAGCCTCTGGGGCCTTTCAAAAAGGTGTGTATATGTAATGACAGATCATGTGACACTTATATTGCAGACAGGTGGACATCATTTCACTAATTATGTGACTTCTGAAGGTAATTGGTTGCACCAGAGCTTGTTATGGGCTTCATAACAAAGGGGGTGAAAACATACGCACATGCCAATTATCAGTTTTTTATTTCTGAAAAATAGATTTATGTATACATTTTTCTAATTCTCCTTCACCAACTTAGACTATTGTGTTCTGATCCATCACATATAATTCAGATTAAAAAAACATAGAACTAAAGGCTGTAATGTAACAAAATAGATAAAAAGCCAAAGGGGGGGGGGGGGGTGAATACTTTTGCAAGGCACTGTATATTGGGTCCCCCTTACCTGTTTAGATGCCATCTGCCCTGTTTCCAGTCCCTTTAGCACATTCACATTTTTTACCTTTTATTGCAGAAGTGGAAAAAATGCAGAAAGGCGGGATGAGGGTGCAGTATACCCAAAAGCACACATAGGATCTGGGAAGGCGGCTTCCTGAAAAGTATTTGATCCAGCTCTATGGTAGCAGCCCCAAAAATAATGTGAAGTATAGAGGGGACAGCAGTCGCAGTCCTGAGCAGCAACCTCTGGCGTCTAACTCTCTGTAACACTTCAGTACCTGGAGCGAAGGGCAAAAGGTCCTACTCACAATATCCCCGCAACAGCTCCAGTCCAGCTCCCCTGCAACACTCTTCAGTGAAGGTCTCCTTCTCCAGCCCAGCTTCAATATGTAGCATTGTTCAGGCTCTCAGTACAGGGCACCTGCTGAGGCCTAGTAGCAGTGGTTCTGGAACACACAGGCTCCCTCCCAGGGGGAAGGCCCAGGGGGGAAGAGCCCTCATCATATCCTCCCAAACATGCATCTTCTCAGCCACACCTTCTGGGTTAGCCTCCCAAGGACTGGCTAGGTTGCAATAAATATTCGTAGCCTCCCAATCTCTTGAATCCCAATCTAGACGCCTTTTTCTGAAATTACCCAGAATCGTCAATTTGACTCCAAAATAATACGTTTTTAGGCAAAATTAGTCATCAACCTATCACTCTCTGACTGTCAGTCAATGAAAGACACACTTGGTTATGAAAACACCTGAGTAACAGCAATTAAGCATCATTACAAAACTAGAAATCATCATCAGATAAAAGCTAAAAACTGGTTTCAGTGGAGGCATGTTGTAATCTGTGCTAATTATTTGTGGTAATTCGCAAATATGCGAACCAGTTTGTGCAAACTGACTTGTACTCAGAGTCTGTCAATTACCAAGATGCACTGAAGGCTGGGTTCACACCTCCAACGGATGCAACTCTCAGCAGGGGTCCTATGCGTCCCTGTTCTCCCTTTCAGGGATAAATCGCGGTCAAATTTGTGCCTGAATTCGGCCCGGAAACGGAGCTAAAGACGCACAGCACTCCTGTGCAAACCACTCCACAGCTGCAAAGAAAATATGTGAACCAGCTCCATAGAGAGCCGGTCACAGTTCTCCTGCCATGCAAATTGGATGCGGGGGGGAGGGACCCATCACTGGAAATACCCAAACTCCCTCATTTTAAGGGTTGTCCACAAACTATTGGCCATATAGTGTAAGTAAAAATCATGATTCACTGATTGATATTATTCCTTAAATATTTGAAGCAACTCCTTTATTTTAATATCCTGATCCACTGCAAAACAAATAAGTACATGGCAAAATCATATGTGTACCCAGTCGCCCAAAATGATCAAACAAGTCATTTTGTCATATTCATTTATTGAACACGTAAAAAAAGTACAAAATTCACATGTACAATAAGCATAAAATAATGTAGAAGGCTAAACATCTGAATTTTGTAAAGCATTTTCAGTTGTTCCCTCATTGGCTGGCCCATGGATAGCCATTTTGTGAGCAGAGAGGTCATTCCCATGAACACAGACAATAGATTCATTACATTCATCTGAGAGTGCACAAAATAGTTGTGGTTTCTCTAAAGCTGGCCATACACTGTAGAAATGCGTCCGGTTCATCAAGGCCTGGTAGAATTTTGATCAGTGTGCAGACTTAACGACTCACCAGTAGTCATGTCGAAAATATTCCATCGATCAGTGGCTACAACCAATCACCAGGTGCCGCTATCAGAATATAATGAATATAATGTCCCAGCATGGTGAGGGATTCCTTCATCCGACCAGTTTGTGTGGTTGGAGGAATCTGTTGGTTTTTGGCTGCTTGAATGGGGAAAAAAAAAACAAAAACCTAACCATGCATGGTCAGCTTGAGGAGGTGACAGATCCCAATGGGAATAACCAAAAAAAGTACGGTTTTAAAACTTTCCCTGAGAATTGTGGCTGGAAGTAGTGCTTGACCACAACGTCATTCACAGTGCTTGTGAATTTGCAGCTTTGGACGGAAATTAAAAAAGTGGGAAGAATACAATGAAATAGGGAACCATTTCAAAGAATTAGGATTTTGGTCAGAACTAAACCCGTTTCCATACAATGGTGATAACCCATCACCAGAATGTTCATTAACCAAGAAAAAAAATTAACTAAAAAGGAGTACGTACTAATAATATCTTTGGGGTTTTATCAGAAGAAAGGGCTCACATCATAACTGTAGGGCTAGGACACCACATGGCTTGTTACACCAGGACCAGTCAGCCAAAAAACAGGCGTTTTGGATTTTGGTAGATTCTGTACAGATGAACCATTTTATAGTGTTCTTCTCTCCCTTGGGAGCTGTAGAGGTGAGATCTCAATAGCAAGTGTCAGGGTTTGCCTCCCTGCTATGTCCATTATGAAGGGTTTTCACCATCACTGCTGTAATTTTATATTTATTTTGTATTATGAAGAATCAAAAAAGGGTAGATCATAGAGAGGTAGTGAATAATGGCACCATACCCAAAGAGGATACGTCCCAGGGATTCCATATTTTATTAAACAAATCTATAGTACCTCTAGCTGTTGGTGTTCCATTTTTCTAATCTCAACAATGGTGTTGAGGAGTTGGGACTGGGAAGCGATCTCGGTCACCCTTTGATAATGAGGAATAAGGCTACTGACCTGTTAGGATATGCAGAGTCAGTTTTTTTTTTTGATGACTTAGAGAGACCGGGAAATGGTCATCCCAGGATGTAGTGAACAGGATCTAAAAGGTAGATTATGAAGAATGTAAAAAGGAGGAGTTGTAACACACAAAGAACAGCGGGGCACCCAAAACTTTCAAGTGAACAGGAACCAAGCTGGGTATTATGGCAGTGAGATCTCACTGTTGGAGCATCCAATAAGTTGGGGGCTGACGCTGACTCAGACCACTCCCTGTATTAAAACACTAATTTTGGATGGACTAAAAAGCCTTAGAAAATTTGTTGACGAAAAAAGCGGGACACCGATAGGATGAAAAAAATGCTATTCAAGGATGAAACTGGTCCTTTGAGTTTATTGCAAAGCTTTTGTGGAAGAAATCCTTGGACTATAGATTTATTATTTTCTTGGAGAACTGAAGAATTAGCTAGACATTTGGGATCAGCCTGCTATCCCAAACTCCATCAGGACCAACTTGGGTAAAATAAAATGAATCATTCATGGGCTTAAAAATGAACCCATACTAGAAATAATCCAGATACAAAGGGTTCATTCTATCCGATTATGTACACAGTGAGGAATAATAAAAAGATAAAGAAAGGTTTTGATCATTCCACCAATAAAAGTCCTCCTAAAGGGGATGTTCAGGCACAACCCAAATTTAAACCCAAACCTCAACTGCACCATCTTCTAGATCATGTCCCAGCATTAGTTTCTTCTTTTACCTTGTTCCGTTAATTAGAAAAAGCTTTTTTTATTTCCCTGAGACATCACGAGGCCGATAAAACTCTTGAAGGGGCAAGTTACTGGGAGCTCAGTTCCTACTGATGTAGGCATAATCCCAGAAGTACATCTCCCAAGAGCCCCTTTTCTACACAGGGTGTATGGGCAGGATCTTGGGGGTGAAGCCAGTAGTCTTATTTTTACGCAGATATGAACATTACGTATTCCTCTGTGCTACTAAGATTTTAATTCTATTTTCTTCCTTTATTTTCCTGAAAGCAAGACGCGGATTTTAAAAGCATAGCATCATCTTACTTAAAGTGGTTGTAAACCCTCACATATACCCACAGTGAAGCGACTGGCCTAGGTGATACACAGCGATGAAACAAATCCTCCTACATAAGTTGTACCCGTTTATCTGCAGCCGTCTTTCCCCTAAAAACAAAGTGCAGAATGTACACAGGAGCTCTCAGCTCTAAAAAAAAAAAAAAAAAAAAAAAAAAAAAAAGAAGAAGAGGTGCTGAAGTTTTGGAACTATATTTCCCATGACGCTACATGTTTTGGAACACTGCAGTGAAGTTGAGCATCATGGGAAATGTAGTTCCAAAACATCTGGGGTGCCAAGGTTCGCCGTTACTGCTATAGAGTGATATGCTTTGTTCATATTTCATGTCAGAGGTTTACAACCACTTTAAGGAAAACCTAAAAATTAAACTTGAAAAAAGCAAACATTTTCAATCACGTTTACTTTGACAGCATCACTCTTTATCACGATATGCAGCATTTTTCCATGCACCTAAATGTAATGTGCTTTAGGAAATCTGATCATTTCTTTTTTGCAGCGGCTGTGTTTTTTGTGCTGTAGAATGCAGAAAAATTACAAGCATCTGGAGTAAACATGTTCCCACCATAAAAAAATAAAATAAAAAAGGAAATGTAACGTTTGTGGTATAAAATGTTCTCACGGTTCACCCGGCAGAGGCAGTTATTAGATTGCAGCTATAATTCACCCACCAGGAAAACATAAAAGACTTCAGCTAAGTATTATCTGACCATCATGTCAAAAGTTACTTGCAGATAAAAATCTCATTAGCTTAAAATAAATATTCACCAAAGTTTCCCATTTGAAAATATCATAGAGAAAAACAGTAACTTGAATACTTCATAAAACACTGCAACTCTCCAATTCAATAGGCTGCTGCACGGAACATGTTCCTATATAAGCTTCTTCATTATTGCGAACTAAAATCTGATTGGCTGGCATGGCTTACTTTACATTGCGCACCATAACTGCCCTTTGTACTGGTTTACACCAAAAGCATGTGTGACATACGCAGACCAATCCTCATTCAAAAATAGTTAGAACAGGACCGATGCATCATCAGCGCCATGTACAGTTTGATATCTAAAGACAATGGGGGTCACTTACAAAAGGAAAATCCACTTTGCACTACAAGTGCAAACTACAAGTGCACTTGGAAGTATAGTCGCTGTACATCTGAGGGTAGATCTGAAATGAGGGGAAGCTCTGCTGATTTTATCATCCAATCATGTGTAAGCTAAAATGCTGTTTTTTATTTTCCTTTCATGTCCCCCTCAGAACTACAGCGACTGCACTTCCAAGTACAAGTGCAAAGTGCCTTTGCCTTTCATAAGGCACAAGACCACTTGGATAAAGACCGTATAACCCAAAATTTGTGGAGTCCTCTAACCTGTTTATGCTTCACTAATGGTTGCATAAATACCCATTCACATGGATAGTCCCTACAAAATAATTTTGTCCAGCAATGACCAATTGTAGCCACAACACAATGCAGTGTAACAAGCATTACTGACCTCTAAACAAAAAGAGCACATTTTAAAAAAAACGACAAAAATATATCTTCATTCAACTTTGCTTGTTGATCTAATTATCAATAACACTCACCAGAAATGTTTTTTTGGAACATCTGCTTATTAACAGAAATGGCCTACTATAAATATGGTGGCTGCAACTCAACAAAAAAAATAATACGGAGAGGGTCAAAGAGGTTCCGATATTTCTAACCCAAACATTAGAATGGTGGAGCCAAGTGGCTTTGACCAGGAAATGATTGTTGGTAGTTACAGCATCTTGGAAACCAAAGACCTACTGGGACCTTCATATCACTAGTCTCAAGAGTTTAGAAAGAACTGTGCCAAAAACATAAAAAAGTTCTGAGGGTAAAAATACCTCGTTAACAAGAGAAGTCAAAAGACTGCAGCAGGAGGGCAGTTCTGAACATACAATATTGTGGAACCTTGAAGAGCAGCAGAAGACCACAATCGGTAGCACTCCCATCAACCAAGAGGTCAAGAAGGCTAGCATTAGAATGGGATCTCCAAAACATCAACACTGAAGATTGTGGTGACAAATCGCATATGGAGATGGGAAGGACAGCATTTAACATGGTCCACATGAATCCTTTGGGATGAGGTTTACAGCATAGATGTGTGGCCAGCCAATGTTAAGGAAGGATATGATGCTATGAAGTCAATATGAACTGAACACCCTGCCTTCAAAGAAAAAGTTCTCCAGCACCTTATTATGCCGCGTACACACGACAGGACTTAAGTCCGGCAGACTTTCGACGGAGTTCTGACAGAGTTCTGACAGACTTTCCGAATGAACGGACTTGGCCACACACAATCACACCAAAGTCCGACGGATTCGAACGTGATGACGTACGACTGGACTAGAATAAGGAAGTTCATAGCCAGTAGCCAATAGCTGCCCTAGCGTCGGTTTTAGTCCGTCAGACTAGCACATACACGAGCGGATTTCTGGGTCCGGCAGAGTTCTGTCGGAAAAATTTGAAGCATGTTCCATTTCTAAAGTCTGTCAGACTTTTGCGAATCAAAAGTCCGTTGCAGCCCACACACGATCGAATAGTCTGCCGGAATCATTCCATCAGACTTTGGATGTTGAAAAGTCCGCTCGTGTGTACGGGGCTTTAGGCCTATTATACAAAGAACTCTGAAGGAAAAAGGGGGTTATAGGTTTACCTAATAAAATATCCATTGAAGGTATAGGTATATAAAACACTTCCACATGTCCTGCCCACTTCTTGCAGATGACTGGTGGACCCAACCAACAAGCAACACCTAATAAAATAACAAATTTGAACGTTTCAGAAACTTGGGGGGGGGGGGGGGATGTAAGACCCTGAGTAAAGGGGTTTTCATACCATGGAGTGATTGTTGGTAGTTGCAGCATCTCAGCAACCAGAGACCTCCTGGGACCTTCATACCACTAGTCTCAAGAGTTTACAAATAATTGTGCCAAAAACATAAAATAGTTCTGAGGGTAAAAAGACCTTGTTAACAAAAGAAGTCAAAAGACAATATTGTGGAACCTTGAAGTGCAGCAGAAGACCACAATGGGTTGCACTTCCATCAGCTAAGAGGTCAAGAAGGCTCGTGTGGGAATGGACCACCAAAACGCCAACACCAAGGCTGGAGATTGTGGTGACAAATCCCATATGGAGATGGGAAGGACTGCATTGAACATGGTCCATGAATCCTTTGGGATGAGGTTCACAGCATGGATGTGTGGCCAATCAACGTGAAGGAAGCATATGATGCTATGAAGTCAGTATGGACTGAAACCCCCCCAAAAAAGGTTTCCAGCACCTTATTAGGCCTATTGTACAAAGAACTCGCTGAAGGAAAAAGGGGGTTATAGTTGTACCTAATGAAAGGTCCATTGAAGGTATAGGTATACAAAACACTTCCACATGCCCTGTCCAATGCCAGCAGATAACTGGTAAAACCCAACCACACAACAACTAATAAAAAAAATGTGAACATTTCAGAAACTTGGGGGAAATGTGAGATCAGTTCCGGACCCCGAGTGAAGCGGTTTTCATACAAACTGCTGACTTTTTGTTAGTAATCTCAAAAAACACAGTCAGCCTTAAATGGCTGACTACACATTACCAACAGGTTGCACTGCACAGCAAATATTAACACAATATTAGATCACATAAAAATTCACACATATATTTGGGAATGTTCTAAGAACAATTCTCTTGCTGCCAAAATTTCACAGTTTGGATTTTTTTTTTCAACAGATAAAAAATGTTTGGATTTTTAATAGATATTACAAATGGACGGTCGGTGTCAAAAGGTTTAAACCACTGCAAATAAAGTTTTAAAAAAAATAATGCCATTAAATGACATTTTACAGAATGCAGTATACTATACTGCACTACGGTTCTCTAACTGATAAAGCCCAACAATGCATGCTGGGAGATATTGCCCATTAGATTGTACAGAAGTCATGCCTGCACTATAGTATACTGAGAGGCAGGATTGGATACATAAACAATATATTTAACATTTCATAAATATATATATATCACTGTAAAACCCTTTATGCTGTTATAACATATAGGCATACCATGCCATATAAAATGCGTAATATTCTTTATAGATTAAATTAATCTGTGCACATTTTCTTTGGAGTTGTGCAAAACAAGGAGAATATTGCAAGATTGTCACCCAAAAAAAAAAAAAAAGTGTAATATCTTTTAGCAACAATCACATTGCACTTCATTTGAAGCCTAACTGCAGGTTTCTTGTGACTCTAACCCTTGGTTCACATCTGAGCATGTGGCTGCGGGTATTGCAGTGATTCCCACAGCTGCAGTAAAAACGCACTGCTCTGTGGAGTCACATGGGGCCGCCATTCATTCTGAATGCCCCCCACACATGTAGAATCGCAGTGTGTGCGCGCGAGAACCACAGGGAAATCACATGGTCAAAAAGACCATGCGATTTCCCTGTGGGCCGTGTCTTTTTTAAAAAAGGTGCAAGATTTTTTTTTTTTTTGCGGAAACGCAGGTGCGGCAGCACATTCACTTGCAAATGCGGCACGCAAAAACGCTAAGCCTCAATAGTTTGTTTGGATCAAGCTGCTCTAAACAAGTTATTTGCGTCATTGATACATGTGCCAGCTGGGAGTGTTGTATAAATTGTATGTGGCACCAGCTACATATAGCAATCAGCACTGTGTTTCGGTAGCAAGATGGGGCTTCCCGTCCCCGCTCCTGGAAAAAAAATCGAGTCGGGCTGAACAACACTGCTCATCCATTCACAGGAAACAATGTATTCAATCAATGAACACAAAGCTTCTTCTAATTGGCTGAGGTGGAGATTATGTCATCAGCCACCCACTTCTTTATCTCAGCTTTGTATTCATTGAAGAAATACAAAGCTACCTGTGAATAGCTGAGCAGTGCTCAGCCCAACTCAATTTTGTTCCAGTTCAGTTTTGTGCATCCAAAACGCATTGGAATTGCACGTGAACTCGCTCGCATAAAAAAAATAATAAATATTGCACCGATTGTGTTCCTTAAAACTGCACCAGAAAACCAGAGCTTGTTAGAACATCATATTCTGCAGTAAAAGAATCCATTTTGGTGGGACTTGACATTCAGGTAATGGGACAGATTTTTTTTTTCTCTGTCAAGGGCAGCGAATTGAAATATGGAAGCTGTAAAAGGCACAAGAAAGTTGAAGGTCGGAACCCAATTTTCATGCATGGTCACGTATAAAGTGATCTCTCAGGAAGGGAGGGTCAGCAGCCGGGTCAGAACATTTTGTGAGGCTTGGATGCGTACTCTGGCCAGTCGTAGACGTCCGGTAAGAAGGAGTCGTACTCCGTGGTCCACACTTTGGAACGCACGTAGGCGTTCTTATCTAGCGGCTCTGGGTACTGGAAAGCCATGCCATTTCTGTACACAAACTCCATCACCTGAAGAAAAAAAAAAAAAAAGCGGACAAGGGGTATGAGCTTTAATCTATACACATTACATTGCATCGCATCACATTACATCATACATTGAAATGGCATGACTGCTTATAAGTTACACCCCCTAAAAACTTAGCATTAATAATAATAATAAAAATAATAAAGGTTTGGCTTTTAAAAATAAAAAAGCAAAAACAAACATGTCATACTTATCTGCTCTGTGCACAGAGCAGCTCCAATCCCCCTCTTCTCAGGTCCCCCGCCGGTGCTCCTGGCTACTCCCCCTTGACCAGTGCCCAATGGCAAGCCGCTTGCCATGGGGGCATGTTCGCTCCCAAGCGCTGCTCTATGCCTGTTCCCAGGTTCAGAGCATCGCCCTCTGCAGCTCTCACATCACACAATCATGCGATAACACTCACTGATATGACTTGCAGCCTTATTTTTTTTTATCTATCTGTGAATGACATTTTTAAAAGATTAACTCCACTTTTGTTCCCCTCTGGGTGATCTATGTACATTGCAGGGATTTTAACACATTTTGTTGCAGATTACTACCTTTTGTTATTTTAACCACCTCAATACTGGGCACTTTCACCCCCTTCCTGCCCAGGCCATTTTTCAGCTTTCAGCACTGTCACACTTTGAATGACAATTGTGCGGGCATACAACACTGTATAACTACATTTTGGGGTTGTCAGGAAAGCAAAAAGTCGAGTGGATGCTGCTCGATTCTGGCCAAAACAGAGAATCACAATTTTTTTTTTCTTTGAATACAAAACACGATTCTCACGGCGTAACATCATCTTTCAAATTATACAAAAATCGGGCCAACTTTACGGTTTAGTTCTTTTTTTTAATCCAAAAAGTGTATTTTTTCCCCAAAAAATTGTGTTTGAAAGACAGCTGTGCAAATACAGATGACATAAAATATTGCAACGACCGCCATTTTATTCTCTTGGGTCTCTGCTTAAAAATATATACTGATATGTAATGTTTGGGGGATCCAAGTAATTTTCTAGCAAAAAATACTGATTTTAATTTGTAAGCAACAAGTGTCAGAAAAAGGTTTAGTCTTTAAGTGGTTAAACTGACTTCATTAAAGAGGAAGTAAACCCTGATGAGTTTACTTCCTCTTTCATTCCCTGCAAAGGAAAAGCATAATGGACTACTATGCATCGCATAGTAGCCCATTATGTGTCACTTACCTGACACAGGAGCCAGTGAAGTCACCGCTGTCCCCTGTAGTCCGGAGCATCCATCTTCTCGGTGGGTCTCGCAGCTCCGCCGCTGTCATTCGGCGAAGCCGCGATGACGTCACTCCCGCGCATGCGCACGAGAGCAGACACTCGTGGCAGCTCCGTCGCTGAGAATGCCGTGCTCAGTGCGCCACTGTCTACGGCGCATGCGCCGTAGACAGCGGTGCCCGTTTTCGGGCAAATATCTCCTAAACCATATAGGTTTAGGAGACATTGCTTGGACCTACAGGTAAGCCTTAATCTAGGCTTACCTGTAGGTCAAAGTGGTTTGTAAGGGTTTACAACCACTTTAAAGCGGAAGTAAAGCCTCTGAACAAAAAAATAAAATAAAAAAAATACACCCTGCAAGGCAAAGACATAACGAGCTAGTATGCATAGCATACTAGCTCATTATGAATTACTTACCTGAGATCGAAGCCCCGGCATCGGCCCTCGTTCACCTCCTCTGACGCTGCCATCTATCCCAGAGTGACTTCCAGGTATCGCAGCTCCGGCGCTGTGACTGGTCGGAGCCGCGATGACGTCACTCTCGCGCATGTGTGCAGGTGCCACCACCAATGGCATGATCGTAGTTAGAAACTGCATGCGCCGTAGACATTGGTGCCACTATTTCTGCAAATATCCCCTAAACCTTTTAAGTTTGGGAGATAATTCTTGCACCTACAGGTAAGCCTTAATCTAGGCTTTCCTGTAGGTTAAAGTGATTGTAATGGGTTTACAACCACTTTAAGACCCCTTTCACACTGCGAGCGCCGGCCGTTAGCACTAAAGAGCAGCTAGTTTTAGCTCTGCTTTGGCCCTGTTTAAGTGGAGCTTTTTGGCCGATATCTGGGCGCTTTTAAAGGGGTTAAAAACTCCGTGTTGCAGCATGCTTCTGAATCGCTTTTCAGGCGCTTTGGAAGTGCTGCCCATTGATTTCAATGGGCAGGGCGTTTTGGGAGTGCTGTATACAGCGCTCTCAAACCGCCCCAAAGGTGCTAACGTCCCGCAAGCGCACCGCCCCAGTGTCAAAAGCTACACTGAAATGAATAGGAGGCACTTATTTCTAGAACGAATATGCCTGAAAACCACCTTAGTGTGAAGGGGGGGTGGGGTCTCACTGACCAAAGTTCATCCCTTTGATCTAAATAACTAAATTGTTACATTGTTTCTCTTTTTTGCCACCTAAGCTAAACTTGGCAGGCTGCCGGCCCTTTTTTTTTTGTCAGCTGTGAGCGGAGAACTCTCTGTACTGAATGGGAAAATGCTGTGTTAAGATCAGGAGGGGGGTAGAATTGTGATCTCGATTCTTTCACGATTAATCGTGCAGCTCTAATATGTTCCAATGGGAACAAATGCTCTGGTGATGACTCACTAAGATGGAAATACCATGAAGTAATACATATACAAAATAATTCTGAAACAAAATATGCCAACGCTTGGAAGAGTTGGCTAGGATTTAAGCAAACTCTGGTTTATGTGAACTATATGGGGGGTAATTAGGAATGTTAATGTTCCTCGTCTCTCCCTCCCCTTATACATTTTTTTTTTATTTACAAAATAGTTTTTGGGAAGATGTAGCACATATACACATATAGTTGGGATATAACATGGGATTCATGATAATTAAGACTGGTAAGAGGGTCACAAAAATGAATGGAAAGGATATATGGTATATTACACTAAAAAAGCCCGGATGGTTGTCACTTTTTTTTTCTGACTAAGGAATTAAATAATGTTGGTAGAGAGTTGTGACTCTCTCCTCTTCAAAATAATATAGGTGTGGGACTGAATAATAGGATTATAGTAAGGGAGGAAAATGTTTGGGAATAAATAATAAGTGGGGGGTCACTAAAGTAAAGGATTATATTTAGTGGGAATGCAGTCGTTTTTTTTTATTTATTAATAATCATCATCATCATCTTTTTAATTT